>NW_024382783.1:0-35810 GCF_016835505.1 Polypterus senegalus
AATGTTGCAGTTTGTTCTGTCATTTTAATAGCTTATTCCATCTAAATGTACACAATGATGTCACCCTTCACCTCTCATTATATTTCCTTTATGCTGTCAAGAATGCCAAGCCTCTTATGTGCACCCTAATGTAGTATTCTAGGGAGTATAATACTAATGACTAATTATATAATATTGAAGCATATTCTGTTACTGCATATATCACACTTCCATTTACTAGGTTGGAATGCTGCATTTCTTAATATTTTATGGACAAAAAGAAAAAAAAGACACAGTAATGAACACAAAAACACTAGAAAATGATTTCATATAAATACAAATGGAACCATGTGAATAGTTCTCTCCTGTAATCTGGTATTTCACGTGGAAGCTCCTGCATTAAATACTCAGCTAGCACAAATTACTACATGATGGCACTCTTGGTACATCAGATTGTGATGCTTCATTTCCCCTCATGTCTCTAAAAGTTTATATCCACTTAATATAGAATTTAACAAATACTTAGTCACTTACTTTGGTTATTTTAGAAATGTTCTTGTATGTTCATTCTGACTATTTTTTGTATATTACATTCACTTTACAACATTTATTTATAACAACAACATTTATTTATATAGCACATTTTCATACAAACAGTAGCTCAAAGTGCTTTACATATTAAAGAATAGAAAAATGAAAGACACAGTTATAAAACAAAATAAATCAACATTAACATCGAATAAGAGTAAGGTTCAATGGCCAGGGGGGACAGAAAAAACAAAAAAACTCCAGACAGCTAAAGAAAAAATAAAATCTGTAGGGATTCCAGACCATGAGACCGCCCAGTCCCCTCTGGGCATTCTACCTAACATAAATGAAACAGTCCTCTTTGGATTTAGGATTCTCACGGAAGGGCTTGATGATGATGATGGTCACGTAGACTTCTGCCTTTTAATCCGTCCATCATTGTTGGAGCATCATGAAGCTTTGAGTAGGTGGTGGTGGCACAGGCTGCCACCACGAAGAAACTGGAAAAAGAAACAGAAAAGAGAGTAGGGGTCAGTACCGATTTTAGAGCCACCATGAATAGTTATTTTGATGAATTGAACATATAGAGTATCAGGATTAAGTTAAATTAAGATTAAAATGAAGTTATAAACAGGCCATGTTAAAGTAATGTGTTTTCAGCAGTGTTTTAAAGTGCTCTACTGTATCAGCCTGGTGAATTCCTATTGGCAGGCTATTCCAGATTTTAGGTGCATAGCAGCAGAAGGCCGCCTCACCACTTCTTTTAAGTTTTGTTCTTGGAATTCTAAGGAGACACTCATTTGAGGATCTGAGGTTACGATTTGGAATATAAGGTGTCAGACATTCCGATATATAAAATGGGGCGAGATTATTTAAGGCTTTATAAACCATAAGCAGAATTTTAAAGTCAATTCTGAATGACACAGGTAACCAGTGTAGTGACGCTTAAGACTGGTGTGATGTGTTCGGATTTTCTTTTCCTAGTTAGGATTCTAGCAGCTGCATTCTGCACTAGTTGCAAACGATTTATATCTTTTTTGGGTAGTCCTGAGAGGAGTGCGTTACAGTAATCTAGTCGACTGAAAACAAACGCGTGAACTAATTTCTCAGCATCTTTCAGTGATATAAGAGGTCTAACTTTACTTATGTTTCTTAAGTGAAAAAATGCTGTCCTAATGATCTGATTAATATGTGATTTAAAATTCAGATTACAGTCAACAATCACCCCTAAGCTTTTTACCTCCGTCTTGACTTTTAATCCTAATGTATCCAGTTTATTTCTAATAGCCTCATTGTATCCATTATTGCTGATCACTAAAATTTCAGTTTTCTCTTTATTTAACTTGAGAAAATTACTATTCATCCATTCTGAGATACTAGTCAGACATTGTGTTAGTGAATCAATAGAATCAGGGTCATCAGGTGCTATTGATAAGTACAGCTGTGTGTCATCAGCATAGCTGTGGTAGCTCACGTTGTGCCCTGAGATAATCTGACCTAACGGAAGCATGTAGATTGAGAATAACAGCGGACCCAGGATAGAGCCTTGTGGAACACCATATCGGATATCATGTGTCTTCGAGTTGTAATTCCCACAACTAACAAAACATTTTCTCCCTGTCAGGTAGGATTCAAACCAATTTAAGACACTGCCAGAGAGGCCCACCCATTGACTAAGGCGATTTCTAAGAATGTTGTGATCAATGGTGTCAAATGCAGCACTCAGATCTAAGAGGATGAGAACAGATAAATGGCCTCTGTCTGCATTTACCCGCAAGTCATTTACTACTTTAACGAGAGCAGTTTCTGTGCTGTGATTTGTTCTAAAACCCGACTGAAATTTATCAAGAATAGCATGTTTATTTAGGTGGTCATTTAACTGCATAATGACTGCCTTCTCCAGAACTTTACTTAAGAAAGGCAGGTTAGAGATGGGTCTAAAATTTTCAAGAGCTGAGGGGTCAAGATTATGTTTCTTAAGTAGGGGTTTAACTACAGCAGTCTTAAGACAGTCTGGGAAGACCCCCGTATCTAGTGACGAATTTACTATGTCAAGAACATTATCAATTAGCACGCCTGATACTTCTTTGAAAAACCTTGTTGGTATTGGATCAAGGACGCAGGTGGAGGGTTTTAATTGAGAGATTATTTTCTTTAAATCAGGTAAATCTATCCTAGTGAAAGAGTTTAATTTGTTTATAACAGGATGCTGGGGTTTAGGAGGATCCTTAGTGTTGGGGAGATATACTATGTTATTTCTAATATCATTAATTTTTTGATTGAAAAATACAGCGACAGCCTCACAGGTTTCACTGGAAGCACTTAGGAGGCATTCCTTTGTGTTACCTGGGTTTAGCAGACGATCAATTGTTGAAAATAAGACTTTATACAGATTTTAGATGCCTGTTTTTCTTTGTATACTTGTTGTTTATTATCACAGTAAACTGACATTCTTTTTAGAATTTGCTTACTAGGAAAGTAATAAAGAGTTTACAATCTGAAGAAATTAACAACTTTAAGGACCTTAATAGTAAATACTGTATTTTTTTGCAGTGCTACTATAATTTATTTATGTTGTGGACATATGCATGAAGGGCGGTACAGTGGCGCAGTGGTAGCTTTGCTGTCTTGCAGTTAGGAGACACAGGTTCACTTTCCGGGTCCTCCCTCCGTGGAGTTTGCATTTTCTCCCCGTGTCTGTGTGGGTTTCCTCTGGGTACTCTGGTTTCCTCCCACAGTCCAAAGACATACAGGTTAGGTGCATTGCTGATCCTAAATTGTCCCGTGTGTGTGCCCAGGGTTTATTTCCTGCCTTGCGCCCTGTGTTGACTGGGATTGGCTCCAGGAGACCCCGTGACCCTGTGTTAGGATATAGTGGGTAGGATAATGGATGGATGGACATACGCATGAATGTGACTTGTATGTTTTACGCTTACAAAGAAATTGTAGTTCTGGTGCTGTGGTAAAGCCTAATGATATGTACTTTGGAGGCCGGGTTTCAATACTAATGTAATGTATGAAACATTACTTAAGAAATCTTTTTGTTTTTGGTAAGATATTAAGCAAATAAGTATTTATAAAATAAAATAGCAAATGAAATAGACCCTTTATTGAGTTTTTTTAGCCTTCACCCTCTCTGGGCAGTTCTAGAAATTAACAGTCTCTCTGTCCATTCAGAACACCTCCAGCCTATTTACACCTGACATAAACACGACTTGACAGGACTTGACTGTGTTAAAAACTAGCAGCAAATAGACGTGTGACCAGATCACTTCCACCACATTTGAAATTTGATAGAAATGGACAGTGTTGTTTCTCATTTTTAATTCATGTTCTGTGCCAAATGTTGTCATGCTAGTCGCAGCTGCTACAGGAACCTGGATGGGCTGGGGCCAAATGCCATATGATTAAGGACTGAGATAAAATATGCATAGTTTCTGTCTTATTGTATTTGTTAGTAATGATATTGTTAATGTATTGTTTATTATGGTTTATTTACAACATATGTACTGTCACACACTTTACTTGTTCTATGCTAATGAACTGAAATTTTTTCGTGCTCCATACCGGGTCCATCAGAGAGCACCTTGTCTTAATAATACTCGGACATCCCACCCTGCCTACATTTGACCCCACTGTATTCTGTGTTTGCCCTGCTTTTTAACATTTGTACACAGTATCATCATTAATTCTGCCTTCTTTGTTTTTCATTAGCTACAATAGTACTTCAACAAGTTATTTTTAACTCACCCATCTGTTTTCCACAACCATTCAAGTTCAGCTCAAGGTTGCAGTGGTCAAAAGCCTATTGTGATAGCAACAAGCAGAATACAAGGACTCCATTCTACTGCTGAGTAGGCTTACTACCCCAGCCATTATTTATCTATACAGTGCAATGTTCATTGAAACATCAAAGAAGGTCAAGAGTAGAAATTATATTGTTTTAAACAAGCATTCACAAAAACACTGTGTGGACTATGGAAACCAATAATTATTTAATTTAATACATATGCATAACTTTGTAGGAGTGGAAGGAAAACTAACTTGGCTAGGCAGAGAACAAGTAAACTCCAGATACGCCAAAGCTGTGCTGGGTATTCGAATGAAGCAGTGCTAATCAGTGCCCTTCTCAATTTCCAATATGTCTGCCGTGTAAATGATTTGCAGGTATGCATACAAGAAAACAAAAGGTACACAAGGTTTTGGTCAGCATATAAACCACCAGGGTGCACAGAGTTATATTAGTTTAGTACCCATTATCGGCATACAGAGGATAATGAACATAAAGGTCTTAAAAAAGTAAACAAAAATGTCAAAATGATTTTAGATCAACCACTTATAATATATTCTGGCTGCTTAGCTACATGATTTCATGTTAATATTACCATCAAGTGGTATTAAATCAGTGCTATTTTTGTAAATAACAGCAAAGGGTATGATAACTATTGTACATACAGTATATTACATATTACAGATTATACAGTAACTTTTTACATTGTACCGTACTTGCTGTTCAAGAAAGATAAAACATTATACATTAACTTAAAATTTATGATACCAAAAAACATTACCCATTGAACCGTGTACCACAGGTGAATTACAGTAAGTATTCCTGAAGAAATTAGAACACAATTGTGTACCTTTTTCACCGAGTATTTAGTTACAGTATTGCTATGATGTGTTGTTAGGTAGTTCATGGTTTTATTCTGTTATATGCCCTTCAATATGGAAGTTCATTCAAGTGAAATAAAAAAAATACTGTGTTATTTCACAAAGAATTGTGATCTAAAGACAGCTAGTGAAAGGGAGATTCAGTACACATGTAGTATGCCTTCAAGTGACAAGAACTGAAGACTTCTAATAAAGTTACAGTTTAGTACCTTTAATACAGATGTTTTTAACACAGGAGGCCAGAAGTGCAGGTTTGACTGATAACCTGACCAGGATCTGCACAGAGTTTGCATGTTCTTTCCATTAGTATTAGTGAGTAAATAAAGATGATTACCTATTTGAAGGCAGTACGGTAAATGTGTCAGTAATATTGTACTTCTAAATTACAAAAATATTTTTAGTCCATTTTTATCGACTTCAGCTTGGCATTCAACGCTATTTTTCCTCAGCAGCTGATGGAAAAGCTGAGCCTGCTGGGACTGAACACTTCCCTGTGTAACTGGATTCTGGACCCTGACTGAGAGACCTCAGTAAGTCAGGATTTTAAACAACATCTCCAGAACCACCACACTGAGCACTGGAGCCCTCAGTCCATTATTGTTCACACTGCTGCTTAATGACTGTGCAGCAACACACAGCTCTAATCACATTATAAAATTCACAGATGACATGACTGTGGTGGGTCTCATCAGCAACAACAATGAGTCAGCATACTGAGAGGAGGTGCAGCGGTTAATGAACTGGTGTAAAGCCAATAACCTGTCTCTGAATGTAGACAAAACAAAGAAGATGATTGTTGACTTTAGGAAGACTTAAGAGAGACCATCTGCCAATGAACATTGAAGGCTTAACTGTGGAGGTCGTCAATAGCACCAAATTCCTGGGTGTACACCTGGCAGAGAACCTCACCTGGTCCTACAACACCAGCTTTTTAGCCAAGAAAGCCCAGCAGAGGCTCTAATTCCTTGCGTAGGCTGAGAAAAGCCCATCTTCCACCAGCTATTCTAACAACATTCTACAGAGGAACCATAGAGAGCATCCTGAGCAACTGCACCACTGTATGGCTTGGAAATTGCATAGTCAGGGATCGTAAAACCCTAAAACAGATAGTGAAGACAGCTGAAAAGATCATCAATGTCTCTCTTCTTTCCATTATGGACATTTACACCATACACTGTATCCGCAAAGCCACCACCATTGTGAATGACCCAACATACCCTTCACACTCACTGTTTACACTCCTGCCATTGGGAAAAAGGTACCATGCATTCGGGCCCTTACCACCAGAATGTGAGAATGTGTAACAGTTTTTTCCCCCAAGCAGTCAGATTCCTGAACACTCATGGACGATCTGATATCAGATATATGTGTTCTGCTCTGCAGTGTTGCACATGTTTGCACATTTGACTCACATGCACCTTGTTATATATTATGTGTCTTTATGTTATGTGTCGTGGATTCTTCATTGTCCTGTGTTGTATGTAGCACCATGGTCCTGGAGGAACGTTGTTTCGTTTCACTGTATGCTGTACTACTGTATATGGATGAAATGACAATAAATACTCTTGAATCTTGAATCTATATAAAAAAATGCCTTCTGTTATCAGTGTAGAATTATGCAAGTCCGTGATCTGGACTTCTGGTAAGAGCTAATGAGGAAGAGGTTAAACCTGTACATAAAATGTAATACAGCGAAAAAAATTGATCAGACATTATATTCATATACATTTAATCCTGCATGTGCTGAAGGGTACATTAATTCCCCCTGTTTAGGTTACAGGACACCAGTGAATATCCCAGCAGCACAGGGTGCAAACAGGGTATATGGTATTGCAGGACTTTGCAGGGTTCCATCAAACAGCCAATCACAAAAGAGTTTACTACATGTAATCCAGTAACAGAAACCTGTTAATAAAGTACTTGTTTAGTCTGAATATAGTAATTTTATATAAATATTTTAATTCAGTGTGATCTGATAAAGGATGGAAAAAGGAATAGATATTGTTTATTTCCCAGCACATGAAGGAATAAATTAATTTTCTTAATTGAGAAGTATAACTGACATATTTCTAGTATTTCATTTTAAAACAGGTAGTCATCCTCATTTCAGCACATGCACACGATATTACAGATCAATCCAGAAATGCATGGGCCGAGCATGTAAACCTCATACAGTTGGCACTGAAAGGCAGGAATGACAGCTGTGTACCACCACTCTGCCTATATGTTGAAATATCTTTACTAAAATGACTAAACTTCAGCTTGATTAAAACTAAACGTAAACATAACCAAACAATCCAAATGATATGAAAAACTGATATTAAAAAAGTAACTAAATTCTACTCCCCTACAGTCTTGCAAGTCTTTCAACAGTACACAATACTGGACATTTTACTACTGTGAAGATACAAAAGCAGTTAAACCTTGTAGATGGAAATATTACATAATAAAATATGAATAATTCTTTAAAACTACCCACATTGTATTTTAGAAGAATCTTACTCCTTTGCAGGTACCCATGTACTTATTAAACTTTGCATAAGGAAAAATTAGAAAATAAAAGCATGCACCTCCTTTACCATTGCCCAAATCAAGATTTAGTAGAAAACTAAATATTTTAACTGGTAGGCATCTTTAATGCTAAGAGGTTGATTCAGGCCAGAATATTTGAAAAGTTACAGTTTTTTAAAACCTTTCCAAAATCAGGGTAAAAACATACATTGTTGGGTTGAATGCAGAATTAAAGAAAGTTCGTTCTAGCAAAAATTTGTATGCTTCTTTTGAAAAACATAAATCAGTAAAAGAGCTAAGTAATAATAAAGATACACAATCAACAGCATCATTTAAAAACACAAATGACGATGCTTACAGTTTTATCAGCTATATGCTGAGTTTTCTCTAATTCTTACATTCTTGTCTGATTTCTAAATCCTCCTTGCACCACAATGCTCTCCATTGCCTTTGCATCCCTTTTTGCAACAATACAAAAACCAAATATGATTAAAAACAGAAGGAAAAAATGTTACATAATTCAAATGTAACAATTAATAAAACATTTACTTTATGCTTAGTGCTACTTGCAGAAGAAATCATACAGGTAATGAAAAGCATTAGAAAAACACAGAACATTGACCAAATCCACACATTAATCACCAAAATTAAAATTACTTTAAATGTCACTTTCACAGAGTAAAACAGAAGATAGCAAACATCTTAATAACGGTCACCAGCAAGAAGGATATTGTGTTAATGTCTTTGGTTTATATTTTATTTTTTTAAATTTTTTTGTCAATTTAATACATGCTTCTCCTTATTAACAGTTGTTGTGGTTCTTTGACTTCCTATATGTTTTTCTTTTGTCCTGTGGGACTCTGGAGGCAGCTAATAGGCATCGGCAGGTCAAGCGTAATGCAGCTTTGGTGGTTGCTGAGGCAAAAACTCAGCCATGGCAGGAGTTTGGGGAGGCCATGGAGAACGACTTTTGGACAGTTTTGAGAAGATTCTGGTCCACCATCCGTCATCACAGGAGGGGAAAGCAGTGCAGTGTCGACACTGTATATGGTGGGGATGGTGCGCTGCTGACTTCGAGTCAGGATGTTGTGGGTCGGTAGGGGTAGTACTTTGAAGACCTCCTCAATCCCACTAACATGCCTTCCAATGAGGAAGCAGAGCCTGGGGACTCTGAGGTGGGCTCCCCCATCTCTTTGACTGAGGTCACTGAGGTGGTCAAAAATCTCCTTAGTGGCAGGGCCCTGGGGGTGGATGAGATACGCCCGGAGTTCCTCAAGGATCTGGATGTTGTAGGACTGTCTTGGTTGACACACCTCTGTAACATTGCATGGACATCGGGGACAGTGCCTCAGGATTGGCAGACCGGGGTGGTGGTCCCCCTCTTTAAGAAATGGGACCGTGGGGTGTGTTCCAACTACAGAGGGATCACACTCCTCAGCCTCCTTGGAATAGTCTATTCGGGGGTCCAGGAGAGCAGGGTCCGTCGGATAGTCGAACCTCGGATTCAGGAAGAACACTGTGGTTTTCGTCCTGATTGAGGAACAGTGGACGAGCTCTACACCCTTAACAGGGTCCTGGAGGGTGCATGGGAGCTTGCCCAACCAGTGTACATGTGTTTGTTGACTTGGAAATGGCGTTTGACGGTGTCCCTTGGGGAATCCTGTGGGGGGGTGCTCCGGGAGTATGGGGTGACCCGCTGATTAGGGCTGTTCAGTCCCTGTACAATCGGTGTCAGAGCTTGGTCCGCATTACAGTAAGTAAGTAAGTAAGTAAGCAGTAGAGTCAAACCCGTTTCCAGTGAGAGTTGCACTCCGCCAGGGCTGCCCTTTTTCAGTGATTCTGTTCATAACTTTTATGGACAGAATTTTTAGGCACAGCCAGGCCATTGAGGGGGTCTGGTTTGTTGGGCTCAGGATTGGAGAGGATTCAGATTCGAGAGGTCAGATGAGGTGGCTCGGGCACGTCCAACCGGGAGGAGGAACTGGGGAAGACCCAGGACACTCTGAGGGACTATCTCTCCCGGCTGGCCTGGGAACGGCTCAGGATTCCCCCAGAAGAGCTAGAAGAAGTGGCCGAGGAGAGGGAAGTCTGGGCATCTCTGCTCAAGCTGCTGCCCCTGCGACTCGATCTCGGATAAGCGGAAGAGGATGGATGAATTTTCCACAAATCACTTAACCTATTATTTACAGTCATATGAAAAAGTTTGGGAACCCCTCTCAGCCTGCATTACAATTTACTATACTTCCAACAAATGAGATAGCAATGGTATGTCTTTCATTTCCTAGGATCATCTGAGTACTTGGGTGTTTTCCGAACAAAGATTTTTAGTGAAGTTGTATTTAGTTGTATGAAATTAAATCAAATATGAAAAACTGGCTGTGCAAAAATATGGGTACCCTTGTTATTTGGTTGATTTGAATGCATGTAACTGCTCAATACTGATTACTTGCAACACCAAATTGGTTGGATTAGCTCGTTAAGCCTTGGTCTTCATAAACAGGTGTGTCCAATCATCAGAAAAAGTATTTAAGGTGGTCAATTGCAAGTTGTGCTTCCCTTTGACTCTCCTCTGAAGAGTGACAGCATGGGATCCTAAAAGCAACTCTCAAAGGATCTGAAACAAAGATTGTTTAGTATCACGGTTTAGGTAAAGGCTGCAAAAAGTTATCTCAGAGGTTTAAACTGTCAGTTTCAACTGTAAGGAATGTAATCAGGAAATAGAAGGCCACAGGTACAGTTGCTTTTAAACCCAGGTCTGGAAGGCCAAGAAAAATACAGGAGTGGCATATGCGCAGGATTGTGAGAACGGTTACAGACAACCCACAGATCACCTCCAAAGACCTGCAAGAATATCTTGCTGAAGATGGTGTATCTGTACATCGTTCTACAATTCAGCAATTTGCAGAAAGAACATCTGTATGGCAGGATGATGAGAAAGAATCAATTTCTGAACTCACTCCATAAACAGTGTCGCTTGTTGTATGCAAATGCTCGTTTAGACAAGCCAGGTTCATTTTGGAACAAAGTGCTTTGGACTGATGAGACAAAAATTGAGTTATTTGGTCATAACAAAAAGCGCTTTGCATGGCGGAAGAAGAACACCGCATTCCAAGAAAAACACCTGCTACCTACTGTCACATTTGGTGGTGGTTCCATCATGCTGTTGGGCTGTGCGGTTAGTTCAGGGACTGGGCCCTTGTTAAAGTCGAGGGTCGGATGAATTCAACCCAATATCAACAAATTCTTCAGGATAATGTTTAAGCATCAGTTACAAAGTTGAAGTTATGCAGGGGTTGGATATTCCAACAAGACAATGACCCAAAACACAGTTTGCAATCTAAAAAGGCATTCATGCAGAGGAGAAGTACAATGTTCTGGAATGGCTGTCACAGTCCCCTGACTTGAATATCATCGAAAATCTATGGAATGATTTGAAGCAGGCTGTCGATGCTCGGCAGCCATCAAATTTAACTGAACTGGAGAGATTTTGTATGGAACAATGGTCAAAAATACCTCCATCCAGAATCCAGACACTCATCAAAGGCTATAGGAGGCGTCTAGAGGCTGTTATATTTGCAAAAGGAGGCTCAACTAAGTATTGATGTAATATCATAAAATTGGGATGCCCAAATTTATGCACCTGTCTAATTTTGTTATGATGCATATTGCATATTTTCTGTTATTCCAATAAACTTAATGTCATTGCTGAAATACTACTGTTTCCATAAAGTATGTCATATATTAAAAGGAAGTTGCTACTTTGAAAGCTCAGCCAATGATAAACAACAATCCAAAGAATTAAAAGGGTTCCCAAACTTTTTCATATGACTATAATTATTTTGGGAGCTCAGAGTCCATTTTTCACTTCTCTTTCTCTATCTATCTATCTATCTATCTATCTATCTATCTATCTATCTATCTATCTATCTATCTATCTATCTATCAACCAGATTCATAACAAATAGTATATGAACAAGTAATAAGTGACTAACCTAATTGTAAAACATTACAATTTTCAGTTCTTCTTGAAGCTAATGAATGAACAAACTTTTCAAGATCATGTAGATTTATAAATGGTCTTAATTTTGCAATATGGAGAAAGCAGAAAAAATGAGACGACTAAAGCTTATAGTGCAGGCTTCTTAATAACTTTTAAACTAAGGCTGGAGCTGACATTTCTCTGTGGCTGCAGGTTTTCTTCTCTTAGCTTGAATTGCAATACCTCTTCTATTCACAAGATGGAGTAGTGAACTGTGGAATAAACCCATCCTATGTACAGTGTGCTTTTACCTGTGTCATCAGTGACTCAGTCACCACAGGTCTATTAGCAGATACGTCTGTTCACAGAATCACATGCAGAATAAATACTCTTTCTAGGAATAAATGGAATGGTTTGTTTTTGTTGAAGTGGCTTGCCTGTGATTTGGATTAATTCTTCATTGCTGAGCAACACTGATAAGACTTTAAAGTAGTAAAATATTGGCAAAAGATAAAGTCAAAGAATTAATATTTTGACAGTCAGACAAAACTTTACATTTTTACATTACATTTTTCAAGCCAGACTTTTGATATTTGCAGAAGCCAGTTAAAATCTGCATGCGGTTACTTGGCACTACTAATAACGTGCTTTACTTGAAGTCCACATGCATGCATTTTGAACAGGAAAAATACTGTGCAAATAAAAATAATGCAAAGATAAGATGCAATCAGTGCATACTATTGCAAAGAAAAGGAACTACAGAAGTCCAAAGGTGGAAAAATCGCAGGGGTTTTCGATTCCTTATTTACAACCTAATATATACAAAAGAAAATTAGACGAAGAATCAGAAATGTGCACTTGTGGGTTATTTAATTATGATGTCATTATGTTGTATCTGTGATCTTTGCCAGGTCAGGGCGCTTTGCTTCATTGCCACTTCATTCATAACCAATGCATTCAGCAAGCATTCATATCTATACAAGAGTTTATTGTTATTTTTATTAGCTTCCATAATCCAATTCAGTTTGAGGTACAGCAACTTTGGATGCATACCAGGAACCAGCTTTTGACAAGATGGCAGCACATCGTTGGACATACAAGGAACTGATTTCAAATTTTCCTTTTGAATAAAGGAGACACCAAAGAAAATCAACAGCAGAATGTGCAGATTCTCCACGTGTGTAAGTCAAGGTTAGAAACAAAGAATCTGGAGAAATGAGGCAGCAGTGCTAACTACATCCCAAATATATGTAGGTTAGGTTGGTTGGTTCATTATGAGTGTTTGGATGCTATGCAGTGGGCTGGTGCCCTGTCCAGGGTTGGGTCCTATGCTTGATTCAATGTTCAATGAAAGACTGTGCCCACTGCCCACTGCCCCTACCCTGTGCACACACACTATAGTTGCATAATTGGTTCAGAAAATTGATTAATATTTTGGAGCATTATGTTTGTGACTTGTGCATTATTAATACCTTTGGCAAATGCGTGGGAGTTATCCCTATGTGATATAAAGTAATGGTTCTCTTTTTAAAAGGTTGTATGGTCCTGAATGTTTTAACCTTTCACCTGTCCATCCATTTTCTGATCTTGTATAAATCAGTTTTATGGCTACAGTGAGCAGAAGCAATGTCAGTGGCATAAAATGAAATGAAACAACCCATCATAGTACACAAACACAAAAATAATGGCAATTATGATTTTGATCAATAACTTTGTTATTTTTTTCCAAATTAAAAAGCTGTAGGGTATCACCCTTTATATGTATGAATTTGGTTAGCACTAAATATATAGAGTGCCATTTATTTTTCTATGAATTAAGTCAGATGCACACTCAGTGCCGTCCCTTCCCGGGGCATTATAATTTAAATAGCTTAAGTTACATTTTTTGACAGACAACACTGTAGAATAGACATTCAGAACCATTAACAAATTGTCATTTTCTTATTCATTCTTACTATTATGTTATAGTTGTAATATTATTAAGTTGAAAATGGTGAAACTCTATTAATTATATTTATTAATGGAAGTAGCAGATTATTAAATGTCAATTATTGAGTTTCTAACAATAGGTTAATTAAAAATACTTAACTAAACAGGAGGACAGGAGAGAATTAAGGGTGCTTTAGAATGCCAGATATAATGCTATAATACCAGGGTGTCCAGTTGTGCTTATAAGGAAAGAGCTTTACTGTTTTTTTTGTCCCCTGGATAAGCTTTGTCTACTCAGAATCTTTTACTAATATAAGCAAACATATGTGACGAGTGTTGGTGTGTGCTCTTTAGCATGTTCTAATGGACAGGTACACTTTAGACTTCAGCCCCTGAGCCATAAATTGGATTAAACTGTTATATAAATGGCTGGATGCAGGTGTAAACAAATCATGAACAGAATGAGCCACATAAATATGTTACAAAGAAGATTAGTTTTTTACTGCCTGCTAAAAATGAAACTTGGGGTGAATCTCACTCATAGATTGTAATAAAATCAGTGAGCAAAAGTTTCTATGTAGACATTACCAGTCTGTCTGCACTTTTACATATGACCCCCCTGTGGACAATTGGAAGGACAGCAGTCATATCTAGAAAGTGTTGGGGTGCCAGTTGGTCACCCCTTTAAATCAACGAAAAAAAAGATAAATAAAAAGAACACTTGATGGCATTTATAACAGTAAGAAAATAGGGTAAACTAAAAGAGATCTTTGTCTTCTTTTAACAGAAGTCAATCGGGTCATTTTCAGGAACTCCGTGCTGATTGCAATGCAGTTTCAATCTGAGACGCCATTCTCCTGGGCATCCGTTCTTTGGCCAGTCAATTGCCCTCAGTGGGCATCTTCTCGCTGCTGTGGATGAAAGAAGAGACAAGAATGTAAGCAATTGTACCCCTCTCGCCCTGGGGTGGTATTACATACCTATACATGGAAGGTGGTCTTCTGATGTGTATGTACACAAAATATACACTGCAGTGATGCTTTTAAACAATTACAACAATGTAGAATTTAAAGTACCATTAACTGTTTTTATTGTTTTTAACCCAGTTACACAAAAGGATCCATCCATCCATTATCCAACCTGCTATATCCTAACTAAAGGGTCATGGGGGTCTGCTGGAGCCAATTCCAGAGTGCAAGGCAGGAAACAAACCCCAGGCAGGGCACCAGCCCACCGCAGGGCACACACTCCCACTAGGGACAATTTAGAATCGCCAATGCACCTAACCTGCATGTCTTTAGACTGTGGGAGGAAACCCACACAGACGAGGAGAACATGCAAACTCCATGCAGGGAGGACCCAGGAAGCAAACCTCGGTCTCCTAACTGTGAGGCAGCAGCACTACCCACTGCGCCACCCAGAAGGATCCTTGTTGTACAAATCATAAGTGAGGTAGATGGGACTGGGTTGGGCACCAGAATCCAGCAGAAGATAAACAATCCAGGATAAATTCAGGCGTTGAACCAAGTCCTGTTGAGGCAAAGAGTTCACAAACCCAGTCAATGGTTTGGTGTTGTTCTCCCAACTGATGCTCATAGATGTAGATGGTATGTCAAGTGAGAGTAGAGTGGAAGATGTAACTATCTTAGTTCACAGTCTGAACAGGCTGTTCCTTGTCAAAAAAATGCTGCGCTGGTATGTAACACCAGCTTCCCCTGGTTGATTCATGCCCTATTTAACTTAACTCTTCTTCTTCTTCTTCTTCTTCTTCTTCTTCTTCTTCTTTCGGCTACTCCTGTTAGGGGTCGCCACAGCGGATCATCTTCTTCACTATCTTTCTGTCCTCTGCACTCTTGTTCTGTTACACCCATCACCTGTATGTCCTCTCTCACCACATCCATAAACCTTCTCTTAGGCGTGCTCTTTTCCTCTTCCCTGGCAGCTCTATGCTTAGCATCCATCTCCAATATACCCAGCATCTTTCCACTGCACATGTCCAAACCAATGCAATCTCACCTCTCTGACTTTGTCTCTTAACTGTTCGACTTGAGCTGACCCTCTAATGTACTCATTTCTAATCCTATCCATCCTTGTCACACCCAGTGCAAATCTTAGCATCTTTAACTCTGCTACCTCCAGATTTGTCTCTTACTTTCTGGTCAATGCCACCGTCTCCAACCCATATAACAAAGCTGGTCTCACTACCATGCTGTAGACCTTCCCTTTCACTCTTGCTGATATCCGTCTGTCACAAATTACTCCTGACACTCTTCTCCACCCATTCCAACCTGCCTGCACTATTCTTTTTCACCTCTCTTCCACAATCCCCATTACTCTGTGCTGTTGATCCCAAGTATTTGAACTCATCCACCTTCGCCAACTCTACTCCCTGCATCCTCACGATTCCACTGACCTCCCTCTCATTTACACACATGTATTCTGTCTTGTTCCTACTGACCTTCATTCCTCTCCTGTCCAGAGCATATCTCCACCTCTCCAGGGTCTCCTCAACCTGCTCCCTACTATCGCTACACATCACAATGTCATCAGCAAACATCGTAGTCCACAGGGACTCCTGTCTAATCTCGTCTGTCAACCTGTCCATCACCATTGCAAATATGAAAGGGCCAATTCCTGATGTAATCCCACCTCCAACTTGAATTCATCCATCACTCCTACTGCAGACCTTACCACGGTCACACTTCCCTCGTACATATCCTGTACAACTGTTGCATACTTCTTTGCAACTCCCGCCTTCCTCATACAATACCACAGCTCCTCTTGAGGCACCCTGTCAAATGCTTTGTCCAGGTCAACAAAGACACCATGGAGCTCCTTCTGGCCTTCTCCAAATCTCCATCAACATCCTCAGAGCAAACATCGCATCTGTGGAGCTCTTTCTTGGCATAAAACCATACTGCTGCTCACTAATCATCACCTCACTTCTTAACCTAGCTTCCACTACTCTTTCCTATAACCTAATGCTGTGGCTCATCAATTTTATTACACTGTAGTTACTGCAGTCCTGCACATCCCCCTTATTCTTAAATTTCTCCACCAGTACACTTCTTCTCCACTCCTCAGCCATCCTCTCACTTTCCAAGATTCCATTAAAAAATCTGGTTAAAAATGCCACTGCCATCTCTCCTAAACACCTCCATGTTTCCATAGGTATGTCATCTGGAACAACGGCCTTCAATTTTTCATCCTCTTCATAGCTGTCCTTACTTCCTCCTTGCTAATCTGTTGCACTTCCCGATTCACTATCTCCACATCATCCAACCTCTTCTCTCTCTTGTTCTCTTCGTTCATTAGCCTCTCAAAGTACTCTTTCCATCTGCTCAACACACTCTTATCGCTTGTGAGTACATTTCCATCTTTATCCTTTATCACCCTTACCTGCTGCACATCTTTCCCAGCTCTGTCCCTCTGTCTAGCCAATCGGTACAGGTCCTTTTCTCCTCCTTAGTGTCCAACCTGTCATACAACTCATCATATGCCTTTTCTTTAGCCTTCACCACCTCTCTCTCACCTTGCCTTATCTCCTGGTACTCTTGTCTACTTTCTGCATCTCTCTGATTATCCCACTTCTTCTTTGCCATCCTCTTCCTCTGTATACTATCCTGTATTTCCTCATTCCACCACCAGGTTTCCTTTTTCTCCTTCCTCTTTCCAGATGTCACGCCAGTGGTGAACCAGCCTTACCCAACTCAAGGATAATTTGGGTAAATGAGGGAATAAGTCAAGTTTTTTGGTCCCAAACTGTTACAGACAACACTCTGTAAATAAAGAAGAGATTTGAGCCGTCATTATAATTTAACTCCAGTCTTGATGTCATTTATTTACGCCAACAAATGGAGTGCTCACATGCCTTCCTCAAAACATCATGGAAGATTGGGGAAATCTAACAGAACACTGTCTTTTATTTAGGTGAATTTACAAAACACATTTTAATATGTTTACATTTTCACCAGTTACCATACAGATAAATGGTATACTCCAAAAATACCCTGTATGTTTTACATTGCATATCTTGATTGGGTAGGAACTACCTTGTATTGGTATTACAGCTAATTCATTCATTTTCCAACCCGCTTAGTCCTGAACAGGATCATGGGGCTGCTGGAGCTCTTTCTAGCTAGCATAGGGCACAAGGCAGGAAGAAACCCTGGAGAGGGTGCCAGTTCATCACAGAGTGAACACACACACACCCAAACCACACACTGTGGCCAATTTAGGATCACTAAATCAACTAACCTGCATGTTTTGGAAGAAACCCACACAGACATACATGCAAACTCCATGCAGGGAGTTATTCACTTATTATTTAATTAATGCATTGTGAAGGATGGCTGGCCATATATTCCGGCCCACACCTCCAAGCCGCCAGATGGAGCAATCCCAGCAGCATGGAGGTTCCCTGAATTCCAGCAGGGCCTCATGGACCTTGTAGTTTTTATAAACAACCCTGCTGTATGCCATGGGGACCACCAGGAGCCGCTATAGGGAGGCTTGGGAGTGCACGTGCCCTATAACCCGAAGTACATGGTGGTCACATGAAAAGTAGGAATGACGCTTCGGGTGAAGAAAGGACTTTGTATCTGACCCGGAAGTGATAAGGAATCTCATGGACTGTATGCTGGATTCACTTCCGGGTCAGGAGATATAAAAGGACCATTGGAAATCCCAGACGCTGAGCTGAGCTGGGAGGAAGGGTGGCTAAGTGTCTGGGAGAGGAGGAGAGTATTGTATTAGTTGTTGAGTATTGTTTGAGTAGTGTGGAGTGGAGGGTGCTTAGTGTACATTATTATAATAAAAATAATAAGTATTGTACTTTTACTTTGTCTTTGGCGTGTTACCTGAGGGTCCAAGGAGCAATAGCCTACTGCTACAGCATATATATATATATATATATATATATAACAGTAAAAATTCACATCAATAGTAATAAAATACATGCAATTACACCTGATTCTAATGCAAAAGAATTGCACAGTATACAAAAGAGCACTTCAAATGCTATGGTTGGATGGGGACAGCTACACTGTTACCGTTTTACTCTCCAGTCGCGCTGCTATGCAGTTCTGTAACAGCATTGCAACATACAGTGTCACCAAAACGTAAGTGTAAATTTCGTGATGAATATTCCAGCGAATGGACATTTATCAAACAAGGCAGAAGGTGTTTTGAAGCAAACTGTGGTGTATTTAATTGCACTTTCAGTTAATAATTTTCAAATGATTTTACTTTTGTTTTCCTCATAACCCATTAAAAACCTTGCTTTATGTTTATCTTATGTCTCTACTTTTATATAATATATTGGTCTGGGTGTGTAGGTGGCATGCATAAATGTACATATATAGTATGGCATCCGTCCCTGGTTATGTTGGGGGCCACGGATGTCCCCTGTCTTCTTCCCCCCAGCACTTCCTGGTGTGGTGAAAGTGCTGGGCTCCAGACTTGTACAGGCACCGGGGCACCGCCTAGCGGTGGCCACGGGTCCCTACAGGGCTGGGCTTTCAAGCCCTTTACCCATGGCCCCCAACATAACCAGGGCGGACACCCCCTCGCGGTCTGGAGAAAGTTCAAGCCTTCCTCCGGTCCTCCTGGGAGTCCCGGATGCCACAATAGTAATATAGAGAGAAATTTTAAGAGTGTCCCGTATTTCTAAATTTCTATTCCAGCAACCCTACATATAACACAAAGCATTTCTTCAGTTGTCAGCCTTTTCGGCTAAACTCTATACACAGATCCCTCTATAAAGCATAGATGATACAATGTTCTCAGTTAGAAAGCACTCCAACTTAATATAATTGACTCAAATTATAAAAAACTTGAACTCAATGAACACACAACTCTCCAGGCATGACCACTAAGAAACAAAACTCTACACATGTAATTCAGAACCTTGGGATAAATAAATAGGGTCACAGGTCTGCTTGTGTGCATTGGAATAATAGATGCAAATACTAAAAGAGCGAGGAGATGAAAGCATGAAAGAAGAAGTGGAAAAGTATGGGTAAGGACATCAGTTTTTGGTAAGATATGGCTAGTTTTGGTGGACCATATTCTTGTTCATGGCTTGTCCATAAGAGAGGCTAGTGAAAGAGTCTAGCCAAATTTGAGTAGACTCACTGTTACGTCAGTATTCAGGGCTTTTCAACAAGAAAACAGGCCAGTTGGTACTGTAAACTGAATAAAAGGTTGTCTTACTGCTACGACATGTACTGCACTACGTATTGTACACTGTTTGCATCTACAGTATATGTGGCACTAGTTGTGAGAATACATTAGTGTACCATATTCTGTACATAATTGTTCTGCAGTGCTGTACTGTATAACATGCCCTGTGAGCTGTTATTTTAGTATTGCACTTGCACAACTGTCTTTGGCAGGACTGAGAGATGGTAAACAACTGAAGACAGACATTGGCTGTTGTCAGCTGAGCAGGAGATGGCCATTGTGAACATGATGGGTGCCAACAATACAATCTTTTTTCGAGAAGTTCAGTCCAGAGTTGTAAAAGATCAGGATACCTTTCATGGAATAGACAGAATCAGCATTGAAACATTGACCACATCCTTAAAAACAACTGAATTAGGGTTAAACAAGTGTACCGTGTTCCCTTTGAAAGAAACTCTGACAAAGAAAAAGCAGTTTGTTAGAATACATGCAAGTAAGTCATATCATAAGTGACATTCAGTAGATGGCCTTCAATGACGATGTGTACTGCAGTTCAATGATTTACTGTGTGTTTAATTTCTACCTGCTTGCATATAATACTTTATACAACCACCTCCTTTTCTATAGAATATTTAACATTGAGTCAAGGGAACACCCCCACAAGCTCATTTTTGTAAATGAGGCAGGTTTAACCTCACTAAACAGAAGAAGAGGGCAGTCTGTGGGTCAATGCACAAGTCCTTGGTCAAGTCCTAATGGCGTTCTGCCATTAGTATTCATGGGGTCTTCCACCGCAATGACACACTAAACTCATACAGCGCAGCCCATCTTCTACATATCCTCAATGATCTGCACAGCAGTATCTTGGAATGGGAGCGGAGGCAGCCAGAGACACAAAATCAATCACTACAGTTCATTGTTCTCTGGGACAATGTCAATTTTCACCATACTACTGATATGCGTAAGTGTTTCACTGACAATCCCAGATTCCTAAATCTACTTCTTCCACCCTATGTCCCTTTCCTCAATACCACTGTGTTTTTCTCAGCTTGGCGATGAAAGGTTTATGACCAAGACCCCTATGTATAAGAAAACCTTCTCATGGTGATGGAGAAGCCTATTAGGATACAAAGTGAACTCTATGCAGGGGTGGAAAGGCACATCCACTGCCTGGCCAAAGATAATATTAAATGTAGATGTTGATAAAATCATGTGGTATGACGCAACACAAAGATAGAACCCAGAAGAGGAATTATACCGTATAAATGCGTAAGTTAATTATATGCCATTTTGTTTTGAAATTCGCTACTGTGTTTTCAGTCCCCCTTAAGGTCATAATAAGTTGACCGATTGCTTAAGCACAATTTCAAAAGCTGGGCCCATTTTGTTAAAACAGTACACACAATTAGCACAACCGCAAACCCAAGTAGGAGAACAACTCAGATCTTTTGCAAAATGAAACGCTTCAGTCAAAAACTATACAGTTATTTATAAAATGCTATTTTGTTATCATATTGCACACACATGAGTTATATGATCTAATTCTGTTTGAATGAGTTACACACTACTGTGCTCAACATACAACATTTGTAGCATTTCTATTTTCCTAATGTTTAAAGTTCACAGAGACAGTACAAAAATATATTCACCAAACACTATACAAGACCAATTCTGCAGACTAATGGAAATATGTATTTACTGTATTTCTCTCCATATACTCAAGATAGTCAATACTGAATACCAGAATAAAGCATATTCACAACAAAACATATCCCAGTTTTCATACGATTACTGTACATGTCAGAGGGGGACATTTTTTGTACACTGGGTGGTTTCTTTTCTCTCTTAGACAAAGGAACATGTAAATATTACATTTAAAACAAAGTAGATGAAGAGGCAAAGGGCACTCATTGTTGGGACTGGGGTGAGAAGTTGAAAGGCAATTTTCCTGGGTAATCTTGTTTCTGATTATTGTGATGGCTGTCTACAGGATCACCGCTTTATAGAAAATTGTGATAAAAGAACTGCTTCTTCCATGGAAAATGTTTTTATTTATCTGACTTAGAAATGTACGTGTCTGAGAATATTGGTTTCTAATCAGCATATGTGTACTTATTGAAAGCTGGTAATGATACATTTTGTTAAATCCAGGAAATATGAGTCCTGTTAATCTAGGCAGGGACTGAAGGACATTTAAATTTCTGGGCAGGAGAAAGCAGAGGGTCCTTTGTGGTTCTTAAAATTTACCATTACTCATATGAGTATCAGTGTGAGTATCCGAGATTTTTTTTTGTAACATTTTCAACTCTTAAATATGCACATATGAAAGTATTTAAATATTTAACACAAAAATAAAAGGTGCAATGCTGTGACAACAACTTGCTAAAGTAGAATCTGTTGTGGAATACCCTTTGTTCTTTTTGTACAAAACTCATATTACTACTTCACTCATAGGTTCACATTACATATTCAGTTCATATTTCTTCGTATTATTTTCCAATGGTTAACTTGCTGTAGGAACTGTAATATTTGCTCTTGTGGACTCTAGGGGGCACTCCAGCTCCACAAACACCCAACACAAGTAGGCGCAGACACAAGTTAAAAGGCTAAAGAGTCTTTTATTATGGGAAATTCTTTAAAGCAAGTGTTTCACACCACAGCCACAAGTACAATAAGCACAATGGACACACAGCAACTCTTTTGTTCCTTCTTTCTGTCTTTCACTGCCTCCTCCACTCCTACTCGTAAGCATTGTCCACTTTTCACCCGGCTGTGGCTTGTCCATGTGAGGCAGGCAGCGCCTTTATCTCCCACCCAGGAGTACTTCTGGTTCTCTGTAGATGTGGTCCAAAAGCACTTCTGGGTGCGACAGAAACCACACAGGCGTAGGGCTCCCTAGTCCCTGAAACACCCTCTGGTGGCACCCACGGAATCCAAAGAGCTGAGCTGTAGAACCTCCATGTCCCATGCTATCCTGTGGGTATCCATGGCACCGCTACAACCCAGGGTGGCACTGCCAGCTAGTGTTCTGGGGGAGAAAATGCCCTGTGCATGCTCTCTCTCCCGGTCCTTCAATCCAGAGGACGTCCCGGCCAGGTAAGGATGCCAGCTGTCCCTCACACTCTCTAGCACATATTTTACTGCCATGCTTTTTATTGCCAACATTTGAAGTAACTGTTAAATATTATTTAATTAGCTATTTTTTTGTAAGTTAAACCAGAAATGCACAGCAACTAGAAACCTGCATATTTCATGGAGATATATCTTATTCAAAGAAATTCATATTAGAAAAAACACAATAAGAAACCCTTATTTTAAGTGAAATCTTGCAAATTGAATTGCAATGAAACTAAAAACAAGGAAACCCCAACTCATTTACAACTAAATTTCTAACAGCACAATAGTCATGTTTGCTCTTCTTTTCTTTGTTAATTCATCGTTTGAGTTAGTTGAGTCTGATGTTTGTCTTCATGGTCTTTAGAGTTTTGGAGGAATAAGACTTTGTCTGGAACAGGAGCTTAAAAACATTTTAAAATAAGTGTGTATTTGTACATTTGAAAAGGTAATACTTGAGTTGTTATCCCATTCCATCATCTAATAGAAAACAAGACAATATTTAACTGTAGGGTTCATGAATTAGAAAAATATACACAGCCCACACTGCAAAAACTAGAAAAATAAAATTAAATAGGAATTATTTTGCTTTTATTTAGCACACAAATCTCCCAATGAGTTAGCCAAAATTGACTTGACATTTTTTAAAATAAGCTAAATAATCTTAAATACAAAATATTTGATAAGTCAATCAATCTTACCATAAGGAAAACAGTATTTATGTGCTTCATATATCCACTTTTTAGTGGCTTAAGTATCTTTTTTTATTCTGTATCCTAAGATTTTATGTTACTGAGCCTCACATATCTCTGTTTTCAAAGTACTTTTGATGCCTGCAGTATTTTAGTGTCATGGCTCTTCAGCCAGCAACATCTTCCTCAGATAGACCAAAGCTGAGCTTGAGCTCCTGTAGAATCGGATTATGCCTGTAGATGTGCAGTACAAGGTGCAGCTTCGAGAGAGAACTTCACCAAAACAAAATGACCAGAATGTTGATTTGAGATCTTTGTGCTAATATTTAATTTTCAAGATTTCTGTGTGCCATTCTTTAATACTTTTCTGTACAAGCAGTGACAAACAGAGCAAATTCAATAAAATACCATTAGTTAGTGCTAGAGCCAGAAACTACTAGACAAGAGGAAATGTTAATGCATCACAGGCTGGCATTTGCTGTCCTTCACTGGAATCTAAATAATAAAAAGACAAAACTGCCAGTGGTTTGATTTAGATGTTTTAGGGTAAAAATGTATTTATAGGTTAAGAAGTTAGTCATTAGATTTTATTTTTTTTAGCAGATTTTATTTTTTTTCTCCAGCCGTCTGGAGTTTTTTTTTCTGTTCTCCCTGGCCATCGGACCTTACTCTTTTTCTATGTTAACTAATGTTGGCTTATTTTAATTTCTTATTTTGTCTTTTATTTTTCTGCATTATGTAAAGCACTTTGAGCTACTTTTTTGTATGAAAATGTGCTATATAAATGAATGTTGTTGTCATTAGCCAACCCGCTATATCCTAACACAGGGTAATGGGGTCTGTTGGAGCCAATTCCAGCCAACACAGGGCCCAAGGCAGGAACAAATCCCGGCAGGACGCCAGCCCACCACAGGGCACACACACACACAAAGTACAATTTAGGATCGCTGTGTGCATCTTACCTGCATGTCTTTGGACTGTGCAAGGAAACCCACACATACACGGGAGAACATGCAAACTCCACGCTGGGAGGACCTGGGAAGTGAACCCATGTCTCCATACTGCAAGGCAGCAGCGCTACCACTGTACCACCGTGCGCCCAGGTTAAGAAGTAAAATGTAAAATAATGGAAAATATTTTAGTTAAATAAAATAAGAAACCCTGAACTGAGTTCAAATAATTTTGCTACATGATGTAAGTCTTCAACAGTAGATTAACACCAGCAATGGCCTTTTATTACTGTGGACATTGATGAAGAGTTGAAAATAAACATAATCTGATATAATAAATGTATATTCCACTACTTAACACTACCCAAGCCAGGTTTTAGGAGCAAAATGAACACTTTCAGTAAAAGTAAAACTTAACAAGAGAGCAGATATTGTGATATTCACAAAGTAAAATAAAATCAGTTTCTATAATTATCAAGCACATATTCATAGAATTTTGAAATAAGATATTTTAGGTCAAAGCTGAAAAGATAACCTTGGTATCTAGTATCTGGATGAGATACCAAGAACCATTTTCTATTAGAAAACCAGACCATTTTGATTAAGCGAATGGTTGCCTCTCTTTTTAATATTTTTTAATGCTCTTATGTGATTTTTTTGTTTGACCATTGAAATTACTTTTGTGAATGATCCAAATCTGAATGAATGTGTTCAAATATTTATGCTTAATAAGTGTTTTCACATATTTATGCTGAATGTGCCCCATATGTAGAAAATAAATAGAAACAATTTTGTTAGACAGATGAGACCTAATAGACAGAGGTTGGTTGCTCTGGTTCACATGCTGTAATTTCAGTACCTGGACGTCAGAAAATTCATCAACTCATCAACCCTCTGGAGTTTTTTAATTTGTTTTGTTTTTTGTCCTCCTGGCCATCACACTTACTTTATTCTTTGTTACTTAGCATTGCCTAATCTTATTTTTCTTTTTTTTTTTTTCTTTCTTCATCTTGTAAAGCACTTTGAGGTATATCATTTGTATGAAAACGTGAATATAAATAAATGTTGTTAATGTTGTTGTTGGTAAGGAAAAGAAATAGAAGACAAAAAACTGTACTTGTTGCTTTGATGACAGTCACCACTGCTGTATCTCCACATTTCAACGTCCAGACACAAAACAGGAGCCCAGACTGCTGGGATGAAGACGTCAAGGCTTTGGAGACAACACTGTCTGAACATTTTTTATTCTGTGTGCCATTTTTATATATTATATTTCTTTAAAACATTAGAGCTGTGTCAATGTGAATGAGAAAATGTGAATTGTAGCCTTATTTTTGTTTTAAAAAATTAAACTTTTTTGACTTTATCAGCGGTGCTTTTGCTATGAACAACACAGCAGAGTTAATGAAAAGGGGTAAGCATCTGAAACAGCAAAAAGGACAATAATAATATCTCAGAATAACAGAATCATATCATGACTCATTCACACTGGAACATACAGTAACTAGTAATCACAAACATAACTGCAGTGAAACTATAAAATAAATACATTGGACACAAAAAAGTAAAAATAGAATCCTGAAAAAGCAGAAATCTATTCCTTCACTCGACACTTTCCTTCATTTAACACCCCTTTATAATTAGAAAAAAGCTAAATGCTCTTTATACAGCAGTTGTTAGCTATTTGTCTTCTTGTAAGTAGTCTTCCAGAAATGTTATAAAAGGAGTATGTAATAATGTCACAAAGACACTAGTTCTGAATATTTTTAGTGCAGTTAAATTATTGCAGAAATATTTGGAGTGAATAAAATGAATACATTTTAAAATGCTTGGCATAAGTAATGCTATGATGTGAAGGAGACAATTCTATTTAGTCAATATGTGCTGTGCTGAATATTTCAAATTGAGAGAAATTTAAGTATTGAAAAAGATGCCTGACATTTCCATGAAAAATAAAAAAACACTTTGTAAATATCAGAATATATATTTATATTCATATATACACACGGTATATTACAATAAGAATTTAGATTTACTTGAAAAAAACGATTAAAAAACAAGTTAGGTTTTTCGATAAATATGTCATTGGTAATGAATGTAATATCATTTGACAAATACCCCTTTACTTATTGTTTAGGAAATAAATTGCTTGTGGAGGATCCAGGCCGGAATATTTTACAAGTCACAATTATTTTAAATGCTTTCCAAAACCAAGGGTAAAAAAATCCGTATATCATTGGGTTGAATGCAGAATTAAAGAAAGAAAGTTCATACAAAAACCTGTATGTTTCTCTTGAAAAAACAAAATCAACAAAGGAACAAAGTAAAGATATATAGATATATAGGAAAGCAGCATAATATAAAACAGAAATGATGATACTTATAGTTTTAGCAGCTTTATGTTCATTTTTCTGGAATCCTTTGATTCTCGCTTTCTCTCCAGATCCCCCCTGCGCTGCTACTCTCTGTATTGCCTTCGCATGCATTCTTGCAACAACAAAGATTTTAGCATAAAGGCCAAATATGATTAAAAATGGTACAAGTAATGTAAAAAGTAAATCAAATAAAAAATAAATAAACATAACATTTACTCCATATTTAGAGGTACATCTATTAGTGAACAGACATGTATAGATGTACATTGCCATAAAACCATAAAATAATGACGAAGACCACATGATAACCACCAGCATCCAAATAACTTTCATTGTGACCTTCATAGAGTAAAACAATGGATAGCAAACAGCATAATAACGGTCACCAGCAAGCAGTAAAAGGTGATAAACAGAAATATTTGTTAAACATACGTAAGTAAACTGATGAGAGAAGCATAACAAGGTGCTTTTATACCAGCACACTTCTGTTGTTATCAGCAAGTGAACAGGCATGCTAAACATTCCAATAATCAAATCAGCAAATGCCATTGAAAGTATAAGCACATTTGATGGAGTGTGAAGCTGCTTAAAATGTGAAATGGAGATGATCAGAGCCAGGTTTCCACATACTGCAAGAATTATTCCTGTAATAAAGATGAGATACAAGTCACATTAATAGACAAAGAACTGTAGATTTTGGAGCAGGTTATATTTCTGCAATGGGCAGTACAATTCTACAAGTTCTGATATTTCCATCTTCATAAAACACATTAAAGCTGTCGGCTTTGTTATCAATGTTTTATTCACTGGCATAGACTTATACAGTAAAGGTGAAGACTCAGGGAAAAACAAAGAGGCCCTAAGGAATATACTCTGTTGACGATGTCATTCTGCACATCTAATATGTACCTCTTGGAATAAAGTGTGAAGTAGTTTGAGAATATTTATCATCAAGGCACCTAAATTAGCAATTATCAAGATACTAGGCCCTCACTCTGTACAACCCTGAACTGGATTAAGTGTGAACGACAATGTTGCAGTTTTTTCTGTCATTTTAATAGCTTTTTCCATCTTAATGTACACCATGATCTCACCATTCACCTCACATATTTCCTTTATGCTGTCAAGAATGCCAAGCCTCTTTCTTTATGTGCACCCTAATGTAGTATTCTAGGAAGTATAATACAAATGACTAATTATTTAATATTGAAGCATCTTCTGTTACTGCATATATCACACTTCCATTTACTAGGTTGGAATGCTGCATTTCTTAATATTTTATGGACTGTCACACACGTGTGCATGGGAAGCAGCTGAAGGGCTTAGGAAATACTGTTTATACATCTGCCCAGGGGGGGGCGGGGTGCACTGACGCTCTTTCTGAGTTCTCTGCAGGTCTTACCGGAAATCCCACCAGGAGCCGCCATTTCCAGGAAGGACACATCACTCGGTTCCGGCCCCAAGAATGAGGTCACTTCGGTTCCGGCCCCAAGGATGATGTCACTTCCAGTTCCGCCCAGAGGGCGACATCATTTCCGCCCTCTGTGCTATAAAGCTCACTGCCTTTGCTTAGGCAGGCAGTTCTGTTTTGGACGCTGTTGTGTAACAACTGTTTTAATATGCCTCAAAGACTTTTGCAGCCGGGAAACCGAATTAAACGGGTGGCTGCCCCAAACCTTTCGCCTCTGGTCTCCTCTTCTTACAGTGGCGAGTCGGCAGGATGGTGTCCCGATGAACCGGGACACGAACTTCATGGAACCAGGTGGGTGAGTACGGGGCGAGTTTCAGGGCAGGGAGTGCGCGGAGGGTCAGGAAGGACGCGGTGCAGGCTCTGCTCCATGAGCATAACCCGGGGTTGACCACCCATCTCGTGGAGAAGGTAGAGGGGACCCACAGGCGTGGGCTGGCTTCTGGGGAACACACTCGAGTGGCTCAGTATGCTCTCCTTGGCAGGAAAGCCGAGCTGCCCATCGGGACCAAGGTCCCTGTTAGCGATGGGTTGTCCCCAGGCGGCAGGTGAAGAAATAATAAACTGGGAGTTTAACCCAAACAAAGGGCTGTCAGAGCAGGCTATGGCTCTCTGGCAACAGGTGGGTGAGTGGCTACGGCCATTGAGTTGACCCCTACAAATAGTGCAGCAAGTGGCCTGTTTTTGCTGCTAAAAGCTACCCCAGGAATTTGCCCAGCCGGCCTGGGGCTTAATTCCATTCTATGGACGAGCTGCTGCAGCTCTTGCAAACCCAGAGGCGGCTGTGAAACCTGGGAGGCAGAACAGCCGCTCTGTGGACTACCGGGAGCTATGTCCTACTAAAGCAGTCCCTTCCACGCAATCCAGAGCCTGTTCAAGTCGCCGGGCCGTCTGGCTTGCGACCTGTCGGGAACAAGGCGGACCGTAGGGGACAATGGCGGGGTTGTTTGTGTGCCCTTAGCAATCCCTGGCGGATAAACATACGGGGAGCTTCTTATTAATGGACATAAATAACAGCGCTGTTGATTCCGGCAGTAACGTGTCTGTCGTTGCTCGCCGTTTTATTCTACCGCAACAGTGGATTAAAAAGAAGACCAGTCTAAAATGTATACACGGAGATATCCGCACATACAATACCGCCGGGGTTACGTATGTCTCGGAGGAACCCTTCGACAGCTTACCGTGGCGGTGCATCCGGATCCTCCGTTTCCCGTAATCCTCGGGCGAGACTGGTCTGACAGTAACCGCGGTAGTTTAGAAAGCATTCCCCGAAAAGCTTTTGGCCTCGTTATAGATGATAAAGACTCATCTCAAGCTGCTTCCACACCGTGTAATCAGCCGACAGGGAGTGGGGCGGTAGGCCAAGAGAGTGACGAAGATACTCCCGGACGTCGCGGGCTACTACGTCATCCACTAGCGCCCGGCAGCGAGGGAGGATTCTCCGCCCCTTGAGGTCAGACCGGACCCGCTCTCTGAGTTGCACTTTCAGTTTAGAGCGACTCCGGCTTCTTTCAAGAGAACAGTGGAATGGCGACTCTCTGAAGCACATAAAGAATGCAGTGGTTCTCGTTAACGCCAACGCATTTGCCCATGCCACAGGGACCTCACTTTGTCATGGATAATGAATTATTGTATCGGGTTGCTGAACATGAGGGAAGGTCGGAAGTTGTTGCTAGTCCGCGGACCTACGGCGGCAGGTTTGCGAGTTAGCCCACTCTCACCTTCTTGGAGGCCATCTCGGCTCCGATAAAACATTAGAGCGCATTAAGCTCCGTTTTTTGGCGGGGATTAATGAGGAGGTTAGCGCTTTTGCATTTCCTGCCGGGTGTCAACTGCGGCAAATTCCTAGGAAGGACCGTGCTCCTCTGATTCCCCTTCCCCTTATTGACGTTCCCTTTGACAGGATTGGGGTGGATATAGTAGGACCCTGGAGCCCTCAGCCGAGGATATAAATATATACTCGTCCTCGTGGATTATGCAACCCGATTCCCTGAAGCCGTTCCATTGCTCGGCTACCACTAAAAATATTGCAGGGAACTAGTAGGAGTCTTTTCACGCGTAGGCATTCCTAGAAGTCCTGACGGACCAAGGGCGCCTTTCACCTCGGAAGCGTTCAAGGAGACTGCCAAGTTACTGAAAATAAAGCATTTAAAACCTCGTGTATCATCCTCAAACCGATGGGCTAGTGGAGAGATTCAATCAAACTCTCAAGCAAATGCTACGTAAGGTAGTCAGCAAGGATGGGAGGAATTGGGACCAACTCCTCCCCTTGTCCTCTTTGCCTACGGAAGTCCTCAAGCCTCTACGGGTTCTCTCCCTTTGAATTACTATACGGAAGACAGCCCCGGGGCTTATTAGATATTTTAAAAGAGGGCTGGGAAGGGGAGGCACAGCCCTCCACTAATATTTTGGAGTATATCGCCCAATTGCGATAGATTTGATGCAATAAGACCTATACTAAAAGTCATATAGAGGAGGCAATCAGCACAGGCCCGCCTTTATGACCGTGGCACGACTCTCCGGGAGTTCCAACCGGGGGATCGCGTCATGGTATTGGTACCAACTTCTCACTCTAAACTGCTCGCCATTGGCTAGGCCCCTACGAAATTAAGGAAAGGAAGGGATTGGTTGACTATTTGGTGAAACAGCCCAATCGCCGACCAGCTGAGCGAATATATCATGTAAACCTGCTGAAACCGTGGAAGGAGAGGGATCCCGATCCCTCCTCGGACAGCCCTGCTCTCTCTTGCTGAAGTAAGTTCCCTTAATTTCGCGAGCAGCTATCCCCAGGCAGAAACAAGAGCTCAAGCAGCTATCCGCTCTGTCCCAGAGGTGGTAAGTGAAAACCAGGTCGGACCTCTCTGATTGCGCGCGACATATTGACTGACCGGGGTGATCGTCCGTGGCGACCCTACAGACTCCCGGAGGCAAAGAAAGTAGAAGTGGAACTGGAAATCAAGCGAATGCTGGCACTAGGAGTAATCGAGGAAAGTAGTAGTCCCTGGTCCAGTCCCATCGTCTTGATTGCTAAGCCTGACGGCAGTTGGAGGTTTTGCAATGACTTCCGTCGGCTCAACCAAGTTTCCATTTGATGCTTATCCCATGCCTCGCGTGGATGACCTCCTCGAGACTGGGACCAGCCAAATTCTTGACTACACTTGACATGACAAAGGGGTACTGGCAGGTTCCTTTAACGGAGTCCGCGAAGGAAAAAAACGCGTTTAGCACTCCTAGCGGACACTGGCAGTATCGTGTCCTTCCATTGGGTTACACGGGCCTGCGACTTTTCAGCGTCTGGTGGACAAAGTGCTCCGGCCCCATAACTCGTTCTGTGCTGCCTATCTGGATGGCGTTGTCATCTATTCCAGCACCTGGAAGGAACACATACAGCAGGTCACAGCAGTATTACGGACTGGGAGAGGCGGGCTCGAATCAACCCCAAGAAATGTTTCTTTGGATTGAGGAAGCCAAATATTTGGGCTACCTAGTGGGCGGGTACTGTGAGGCCACAGTGTTCCAAGTTGCAAGCCATAATGGCCTGGCCCGTCCAAACCAAGCGGCAAGTCCAATCCTTTCTCGGTTTGGCGGGTACTACCGCCGGTTTGTGCCTCGCTTCTCCGAGAGCGGCGCCTTGACCGACTTGACAAAGAAAAGAGCTCCTAATACGGTGGTATGGTCTGATAAAGCGGGGCTGCATTCAGTGACTTAAAAGGGCTCTGACTTCAGCACCTATCTTGATCTCCCCTAACTTCTCTCTCCTTTTATCCTCCAGGCGGACGCCGGACACAGGCTTGGGTGCCGTGTTGAGCCAAAGCGTCGACGGTGTTGAACACCCCGTTATGTACCTGAGCCGGAAACTGTTGGACAGGGAGACCAGGTACGCGGCGGTGGAGAAAGAAGCTCTGGCGATCAAATGGGCGGTAACTCAGCTGCGGTACTACCTCTTGGGTCGCGTGTTCACTCTGGTGACGGATCATGCACCTCTGAAGTGGATGGCCCTTCACAGGAGTCGAATCCACGGGTCACGAGGTGGTTTCTTGACCTGCAGCAGTACAAATATACGCTCGTTCATCGACAGGGGTCTCTTCATGCCAACGCCGATGCCCTCTCCCGGGCCCACGACCTCTCGGTGCAGGTCGCCCGACGCCACGGGTCTGGGCTGAGGGGAGTCTTGTCACACACGTGTGCATGGGAAGCAGCTGAAGGGCTTAGGAAATACTGTTTATACATCTGCCCAGGGGGGGGCGGGGTGCACTGACGCTCTTTCTGAGTTCTCTGCAGGTCTTACCCGGGAAATCCCACCAGGAGCCGCCATTTCCAGGAAGGACACATCACTCGGTTCCGGCCCCAAGAATGAGGTCACTTCCGGTTCCGGCCCTAAGGATGATGTCACTTCCAGTTCCGGCCCAGAGGACGACATCATTTCCGCCCTCTGTGCTATAAAGCTCACTGCCTTTGCTTAGGCAGGCAGTTCTGTTTTGGACTCTGTTGTGTAACAACTGTTTGAATATGCCTCAAAGACTTTTGCAGCCGGGAAACCGAATTAAACGGGTGGCTGCCCCAAACCTTTCTACGTCTCTGGTCTCCTCTTCTTACAGGACAAAAAGAAAAAAAAACACAGTAATGAACACAAAAACACTAGAAAATGTTTTCATATAAATACAAATGGAACCATGTGAATAGTTCTCTCCTGTAATCTGGTATTTCACATGGAAGCTCCTGCATTAAATACTCAGCTAGCCCAAATTACTAAATGATGGCACTCGTGGTACATCAGATTATGATGCTTCATTTCCCCTCATGTCTCTAAAAGTTTATGTCCACTTAATATGGAATTTAACAAATACTTAGTCACTTACTTTGGTTATTTTAGAAATGTTCTTGTATGTTCATTCTGACTATTTTTTGTATATTACATTCACTTTATACAGATTTTAGATGCCTGTTTTTCTTTGTATACTTGTTGTTTATTATCACAGTAAATTGGCATTCTTTTTAGAATTTGCTTACTAGGAAAGTAATAAAGAGTTTACAATCTGAAGAAATTAACAACTTTAAGGACCTTAATAGTAAATACTGTATTTTTTTGCAGTGCTACTATAATTTATTTATGTTGTGGACATATGCATGAATGGCGGTACAGTGGCGCAGTGGTAGCTTTGCTGCCTTGCAGTTAGGATTCCTGGGTCTTCCCTCCGAGGAGTTTGCATTTTCTCCCCGTGTCTTTGTGGGTTTCCTCTGGGTACTCTGGTTTCCTCCCACAGTCCAAAGACATACAGGTTAGGTGCATTGGTGATCCTAAATTGTCCCGTGTGTGTGCCCAGGGTTTATTTCCTGCCTTGCGCCCTGTGTTGACTGGGATTGGCTCCAGGAGACCCCCGTGACCCTGTGTTAGGATATAGTGGGTAGGATAATGGATGGATGGACATACGCATGAATGTGACTTGTATGTTTTACGGCTTACAAAGAAATTGTAGTTCTGGTGCTGTGGTAAAGCCTAATGATATGTACTTTGGAGGCCGGGTTTCAATACTAATGTAATGTATGAAACATTACTTAAGAAATCTTTTTTTTTTGGTAAGATATTAAGCAAATAAGTATTTATAAAATAACATAGCAAATGAAATTTACCCCTTATTGAGGTTTTTTAGCCTTCACCATCTCTGGGCAGTTCTAGAAATTAACAGTCTCTCTGTCCATTCAGAACACCTCCAGCCTATTTACACCTGACATTAACACGACTTGACAGGACTTGACTGTGTTAAAAACTAGTAGCAAATAGACGTGTGACCAGATCACTTCCACCACATTTGAAATTTGATAGAAATGGACAGTGTTGTTTCTCATTTTTAATTCATGTTCTGTGCCAAATGTTGTCATGCTGGTCACAGCTGCTATAGAAACCTGGATGGGCTGTGGCCAAATGCCATATGATTAAGGACTGAGATAAAATATGCATAGTTTCTGTCTTATTGTATTTGCTAGTAATGATGTTGTTACTGTATTGTTTATTATGGTTTATTTACAACTTAAGTACTGTCACACACTTTACTTGTTCTATGCTAATAGACTGACATCTACTTGTGCTCCATACCAGGTCCATCAGAGAGCACCTTGTCTTAATAATACTCGGACATCCCACCCTGCCTACATTTGACCCCACAATATTCTGTGTTTGCCCTGCTTTTTAACATTTGCACACAGTATCATAATTAATTCTGCCTTCTTTGTTTTTCATTAACTTCAATAGTACTTCAACAAATTATTTTTAGATCACCCATCCGTTTTCCACAACCATTCAAGTTCAGCTCAAGTTTGCAGTGGTCAAAAGCCTATTGTGATAGCAACAAGCAGAATACAAGGACTCCATTCTACTGCTGAGCAGGCTTACTACCCCAGCCATTATTTATCTATACAGTGCAATGTTCATTCAAACATCAAAGAAGGTCAAGAGTAGAAATTATATTGTTTTAAACAAGCATTCACAAAAACACTGTATGGACTATGGAAACCAATAATTCTTTAATTTAATACATATGCATATCTTTGTAGGAGTGGAAGGAAAACTAACTTGGTTAGGCAGAGAACAAGTAAACTCCAGATACGCCAAAGCTGTGCTGGGTATTCGAATGAAGCAGTGCTAGCCAGTGCCCTTCTCAATTTCCAACATGTCTGCCATGTAAATGATTTGCAGGTATGCATACAAGAAAACAAAAGGTACAAAAGGTTTTGGTCAGCCTATAAACCACCGAGGTGCACAGAGTTGTATTAGTTTAGTACCCATTATTGGTATACAAAGGATAATGAACATAAAGGTATTAAAAAAGTAAACAAAAATGTGAAAATGATTTTAGATCAACCACTTATAATATATTCTGGCTCCTTAGATACATGATTTCATGTTAATAATACCAAGTGGTATTAAATCAGTGCTATTTTTGTAAACAACAGCAAAGGGTATGATAACTATTGTACATACAGTATATTACATATTACAGATTATACAGTAACTTTTTACATTGTACCGTACTTGCTGTTCAAGAAGGATAAAACATTATACATTAACTTAAAATTTATGATACCAAAAAACATTACCCATTGAACCGTGTACCGCAGGTGAATTACAGCAAATATTCCTGAAGAAATTAGAACACAATTGTGTACCTTTTTCACCGAGTATTTAGTTACAGTATTGCTATGATGTGTTGTTAGGTAGTTCATGGTTTTATTCTGTTATATGCCCTTCAATATGGAAGTTCATTCAAGTGAAATAAAAAAAATACTGTGTTATTTCACAAAGAATTATGATCTAAAGACAGCTAGTGAAAGGGAGATTCAGTACACATGTAGTATGCCTTCAAGTGACAAGAACTGAAGACTTCTAATAAAGTTATAGTTTAGTACCTTTAATACAGATGTTTTTAACACAGG
>NW_024382784.1:0-26201 GCF_016835505.1 Polypterus senegalus
GTAAACTAGCTGCTCCTAAATTACTTTAATATTACTACCACCTAATCTACTCCAAAGTGTATACTGAGCAATACTACCTATCATAATGTGCACTGTTCTGACTCCTTGAAGACCGTAAGGAGAGACTCATCAAAGATGAGGCAGTGGGAAACTTAGTGAAAAGCCCAGCAGAACTGAGACAGCAGTGTGATCAGGTGTTTTATTGTCAAATTATTTTTATTAAGTGCAGTACTATTTATACACTCCACTTTAATCTATACTAATAAAAGGCAAAGCCCTCACTGACTCACTCACTCACTCACTCATCACTAATTCTCCAACTTCCCGTGTAGGAAGAAGGCTGAAATTTGGCAGGCTCATTCCTTACAGCTTACTTACAAAAGTTGGGCAGGTTTCATTTCGAAATTCTACGCGTAATGGTCATAACTGGAACCTATTTTTTCGTACATATACTATAATAGACTTCTGCTCGATGCCCGTGGGAGGCGGAGTTATGCCACGTAATTTAGTGCCTGCCCATATAAGGCCGTCCGTCAGCGGCAATCCAATAGAAACACTGCCGCTAAATATTCACGGGTGAAGGACTGTGCTTATGCAGACGAAGATGAGATGGTCAGGGTGTTGTTTGGAACAAACTCGGCGAAACTGTAAGAGAAACTTTTAAGTGTTGGGTCTTAGCTAACATTAAATACAGCCGTGGACATCGCACGAGTTGGCACCAGTACAGCTGGGAACCTTCGATGCATGTACACCGAGCGGCTCACGTGAACTGACGCAGTGCACAGACAAAAAGCAACAGTTCCAAAGAGTGCTGAACAAAAACCGAATTACACAATTGAGAAGGCAGCAAAAAAATATGAAGCATGTGATACATACAAGCATATTCATAAGTGCAGCTACTGCCGAAACAAAGCACACGGTGGAATCCCACGTAATTTAGTGCCTGCCCATATAAGGCCGTCCGTCTGCGGCAATCCAATAGAAACACTGCCGCTAAATATTCACGGGTGAAGGACTGTGCTTATGCAGAGGAAGATGAGATGGTCAGGGTGGTGTTTGGCACAAACTCTGCGAAACAGCGAGAGAAACTTTTAAGTGCCGGGTCTTAGCTAACAGTAAATACAGCCGTGGACATCAGGCGAGATGGCACCAGCACAGCTGGGAACCTTCGATGCATGTACACCAAGCGGCTCACGTGAAATGACGCAGTGCACAGACAAAAAGCAACAGTTCCAAAGAGTGCTGAACAAAAACCGAATTACACAATTAAGAAGGCAGCAGAAAAATATGAAGCGTCTGATACATACAAGCATATTCATAAATGCAGCTACTGCGGAAACAAAGCACACAGTGGAAAAAGTCAATGTCCCGCTAAAGGAAGACAGTGTAAAAAAAAACCTGTGCATGCAGTGTGTCACGTCTCAGATAAAGAGGAAGACGAGCTGTTTATTGATGCAGTAAGAAACGATAAATGAAACCTGTCATCTTTACAACGATTGACAAACACGGAATGTAACTTGAACACAACACATCCTACAAATACGAACCTGATTGAAAGAAATAATGATAATCAAATCCTTGATGACAGCAACACTCATAACACTCACAAAACAAATACTGTATATTGACAGTCATGTTACGTTATTTTTAAAATGTTCCCTTTTCTTTTTCATAACTTCTTTAACACACTACTTCTCCGCTGCGAAGCGCGGGTATTTTGCTAGTTATAAATAAAGCACAGTTCAGAACACAGCACAAAATAATATGCAACCAAAGTGAAATCTTGGAGAAGGAGAAAAACATTAATACTGTATTTACAAAGACATATTTTGAATACTAGGAAAAGTTTCATAAAGCGTAAGACCACTTTTAATGTCTGATTCATCAGTTATAATATGCAATGGATAAAGGTGCAGAGGAAAAACAATTACTAATAATGTGAATTTCCCCTTGGGATTAATAAAGTATCTATCTATCTATCTATCTATCTATCTATCTATCTATCTATCTATCTATCTATCTATCTATCTATCTAATACAGAATACCATAAAAATCTGAAAACATCTGTTATTGTGGAAGAGACATGCACTCCATGGTACACCAAGTGCCACCACAGGACACCAAGAAAAAAGATGTGATAAGGGCCAAACAAAATAACAGCTATAATTATTATAACAGCCATTTGCACAGCCTCAGAAGCAGCTATTACATTATGCTAGCATAATAAGCCTTTAGCCTGAATTACTGTAGAATGCTGAGACTGAAGGAGTCTGTCCAGTCTTGGCAGGCATGTCATTCCAGAGTTTGGAAGTCCTGCCGATAAAGCATATGCCTCCTCCAATGGTTTTTATTAACATTTAAACATAATGAGATCACAGTGGAGTTTAAAGATTAGCACATTATTTAAGGTAAATGGTTACAAAGTAATTTATAGTGTTATATGTCAAAAGGGGGATTTTAGAATTGACTGTAAAATGTGTGTTTCTTTCACAACACTGCTTTCACCGTAATCATCCCATCACTTTACATTTTTTACCTTTCCCATTCTGGAGTTGGTTCTTGCCTATAGCTCCCTATGGTCCTCTAAAACAACAAGCAAGTTCAAAAAATTAGATCAGTAGATGTTATTTTCTCAGCTGCCTAGAAAGTGGAAGGGATGAGAATTTCCATTAAATATGCAGGAATAAAAATGTATGGCACTAATCCATTACATGAAAGCTCAGACTGTGTTCCAGAACGGTTCATGGATGGTTACAAAAAGTTAATGCACTGTATCCATTCACCTTATCCTTCCATTTGTGTCTTAGTAATGTGTAGGGTGTTGTGCTAAAGGATGAAAACTAGCAGAAAAAAAGGAATAGACCAGAAGAAGAAGAGTGGTAAAGATACAGATTTTGGTCCACCACTGTTTAGTTCTTACTACTTTTGGCTGACATAAGAGGTAAAATACCAGTTTGTGTTTAGTGAACCTACTTTCTTACTTGAACATTAAAAAAAAAAAAATTTAAAGCACATATGTGTTTGCCAACTTGTTTTCGTGGCCTAGTGAAAGTCATTTTCATTATTTTGTTAGATTTTTTTTTTTGTTTTGGCTTTTATTTTTATCTTATTTTTGCAAGACACTGCTTCAGTACAGAAGGCATGTATGTACAGTAATTTGGAAGTTTCTGAGTAGAAAGTAGGTGGGTGAGTTGTCAGTATGCTTCCACAGCTCCACTAAATACTCTTCCTAATAGGTAAATAAAGGACATCTGTGCTGTTTCCATCTATGGGTAAAATCTGTGAAGAGTAGATTAGGGCAGAACATCTTATTTGTCTTAATACAGTCCTGGAAAAGTACGGTCTTGTCTGCTCAAGTACAAATCTCTGGATTGCTCACTTTTTAGCAGTTTTCAGAGCCAAGGTGGTGAAGGCATACAATTGTTTTAATCTAACTACCTATTTCTAATTTGTATGAGGATAATTTATTGAATAAAAAACACTCTTGGTACCCATTTGTCATGACACACAGATTGTCGAGGATAATTGTTAGCCATAAGAGACCAGAAGATTATTAGAATGCAAAAAATTGTAGTCAACAAGCTAGCAAAACTCAAAATCTCAGATCAAACTGGAATGAACAACAGGATTAAAAAAGGTCAAAACAAAGTCAAATTCAAAAAATATTGAAAAGAAGTTAAAGCCAGAATGCCAATACCTAATGCTAATGCCTGCTTGCAAATTAAGCTATCTAACACTAAAGAGCATCCACTAAGGGATAACTTGAAAATACGCTGCTGTATTTACACTCACTGTTCTATGACATCATAAGTGTCACATGATCACTACAGGGAGCATTGTGTAAATAATGTAAATCAAGATGGTAATAAAATATCCATCCATCCATCTTCCAAAACCCTAGTCGAGAGCCGGGTGACAGAGAACCTGAGGTCTCTTCCAGGAATAACTTTATAAATTCAATGTGCAGGTATGATCAACTCAGCCGTTCCCCATTGACGCTCTGTGGGCTGTAAACAAGGCAAATGGATAGAAGGGAGATCGAAATAAAAGAGAGACTGAAAGTTAAATCGAGAGAATGTCAGGATTGTGACAGAGCCAATACAGCAGAAAAAAAACATGGTGGTCAGGGAAACCCCGGGCACAGCAACATCCCTCTGGGGGTTATGGTCACTTCAGATTGGAACAGGAGTTGCTGATCATTCTGGTGATGGGCCACTGACTCTGAGGAATGGAGGTAGGACAAGGGAGAAGGGCTCACAGGTTCCCCATGGACACCAAGAGATAGTGGTGGGGGCACAAGCCAAAGGGGGTTACGCTTGCCGGAGGGCATATCCACCAGCTGAGCTGAGCCTGTGGGTGAGTAGCAGAGACAAAGGTTAGGAAAGAAGTACTGAGGCGCGTGCTGTTTAATGAACTGATTTTGACTTTATTTTTGATTTTAATCAGTTGATGTTCATTTATTGATGGATTTCAACCTCCACATGAACATTAATTTTATGAATATGATTTTTTATTTATTAATTGAATTGCATCGCACTTTACTGTTGTAAAAGACACTGAGCACTTAGCTTATTTGACTTCTCATTGCACTAGTCCATCCTTAGTTTCATAATTATCAATGACCAGGGTTCATGGAGATGCCTAAGTCTTTAGGCAAACCAGGCATCACAAGGACACAAGGCAAAAATAATTTCTGGACAGGGCCACAGTCTACTGCAGGATCCACTCACTCATCCACAGAGCTAATTTAAAATGACCTGTGACGCTAACACCTGGAGCAAAAACCCTGTAGTCTCAGGAATAACACAAACATACAATGCAGAAAATAAACAGGCATGGGATTCAAACCTAGGATACAGTATAGAATAATGTTTGGTAGCTAATGAGCAAAACACATAAAGTGCTGAAGGTTTACTTTTGACATTTTTGTATTGTCAGTTGGTTTGTTTTATTATTTTAGTTGCTTGTTAGCACCTACCACATGCTACATCTCCTATTTTATGTGGAATTTGCTTACTTATATGGTGGTCTGCCACATATATCCAGGATTTTGTACAGCGCTTCAGATTAGCATTTTTCACAGAAATACTTCATAAAATATTACTGGTTACTCTTACAGGGCATATAAGGCCTCAATGAACATCATTAAGATTATTTTAACTTCCTTGTAAATCTTTATTAATAAACCAACATATACTTGCATATAGTAGTTAGGTGTCTCTGTTTAAAGCTGTGCCTTAAACAGCTTATAATTAAAAATAAATTTTAAAGAAATCACACTTTAACATTTAGATTTTTGCCTTTTACATGAAAAACAGAGCACATACCTTTTAAATGATCAAATGTCATGACTGATTTAACTATGGAAATCAGATTGATTCTTTGAAATGAGGTGAGGCATAGAAACATGAGGATGAGGAGATTTCATTATACACTACTTTCATAGGCATGTCAAAAGCATGTCGGGAGATCCCATTAAATGTAAAAAGAGATGTCTAATTTGCAGACGTTTGAAATGCCCTCTCCTTGTATGTGTATAAAACATTCTAATGTGCCAATAATTGGGGAGTCAGGCACTTTGAAAAATTGATTTGGTGACTCTTCTATTTAATGTTCAAGGTTATAATCACAGAGCTCTATTAGTGTGGCATATATACAGTATAACCATGTGAAACTCAGAGCTGCAGTTTACTTACCTTTTATTTGTCAGATTTTTATTCTACTGTAATTGCAACCCACAACTCTGTATTTTCCAGCCAAGCAAATGTGTGTGCAAGTTTTTCAAAAACTTTCAAACTAAAGCATTTAATTTTCTCATTTGCTGTCACAGCTGAATTTGTTATTCTGAAATGTCACTTAGTCACTTTATGTTTACTGTTATAACTCACAAAGTAAAACATTTTACTTTCCTGGATATTTTGCTGTCAGGGCTCGCTACCTGCCTCTGTCATTTCCTTTCATAAATCCTCTGTTTCTGTTCTTTCTGCCACAGAGTTTCAACAGAAATATTAATTGCACTCACAGCCCTATGCTTTGGTTCAAGTCTTATTAAATATCAGCTGCTGCTGTTTTGGGCCAAACACATGACATGACAAAAGTTGAGCTTGTGACAAAGGAAGACAAATGCCCTTTGCGCTCTTCTGGTCCCCACTCGGCTGAATATGTACATCTAATATGATTGTTCTGCATTTTATGGAATAATGAAGAAAAACGCAAACAGGATGAATTGTTTTATTGTTGCAAGGTTTGTCCATGTGTGGCCCAGCTTATAATTTTAAGAAAAGTGAGCAAAGTATAAAAATAAGAACGATAGCAAGTCTTTATCTACGATGAAGCAGAACAATGGGCTAACATAACTTCTTCTCAAACCACATGACGCAAGCAGTCAAGCAGTGTGTGGGTCTTGAAATTGCAAGGTTTTCATTGGAGTTTCTTTAGTTGCCAAATTTAAAGATCAAGGGTGGTGTTCACCATGTCTCTCCACCTATCTACCATTTAAATGGGTTTATTCCTGCTCCATTTCAGAGTTACAGAGAGAAAAAGCCCAACCTGGCCCCCCTTGTCATACATCAATAGGATTTCAGTCGATAGCAATTTACAATCGAATACCCAGTCATACTGTATTTGTTTCTTAGGGCAGAGGTTTTTGAACTTTTTTTCCAACAACCCAATTTTGCCTATAGCGTGTCTTTGTGACACATAATTGTTGTGGAACAGCAACCTGAGAAGCCTACTTTTTTTGTTTTAGTTCCCTGAGGTAGAATCACAACAGATCATTGGTGGGTCAGGGTGTTGGGGTGTCCCTGGTAGAATAGCTTATGATTATCATCATAGTTGTTTTAGCCATGCAACATCACAAGGCTTTCCGCAAACCATTTGCAACCCTTTATCATTCAGTAAAATTGTAAATCAAGACTCAGTTCTACCAAATTATAGACACCAATTGACACAAAATGGATCATGAACCATAGTTTAGGAAACACAAAAATATTGCGTATTCCCGTTTCCGTGCTCACTTTGTGATGTATCAAAACTAAACTTGGTATAAAGCCTTGCCCATTTTCACGGCAGTCTCAGACCATGCAGACACACTTTTCTGCTCAGTTTTGCAAACGGGCAACATCCAGCATCAAAGCAGTGCTACCGTTTCTGTGTCATTTCCCTTTCTTTTTTAGATTCATATCCAATTTATCTAATACACTGAATTAATTGCATATCATTTACAAATTTAAGGCACTTGATTTTAATCATTCTGTAATATATATCGGTGCATCTAATGGCCAAACTATTCCAAATATCATAGCTGCTTTAGCGTTGTTAATCTCAGTGCAGCACTGAAAGTATTTTAACCCATTGTATGTGTGTGTAAAATCAGAGCTGCACAGCAGCTGATTAAAAAGTTCTACAGCAGGTTGTGTGGAGAGCACAGAAGATTATAGGGATACATCTTCCAGCTCTGGGGGACATTTATAGTACATGCTGCCTCAGGAATGCCACAAGCACCTGCATAGATTCCACTCACCCATGCCACAGTCTATTTGAAGCTCTCCCATCCAACAAATGCTTCAGAGCCTTTCCTACATGGACCTTAAGGCTCAGAAACAGTTTCATCCCAATAGCTATAAACGCACTCAATCAGTCCATCAAGTGCTCCTGGTAGAACTGTTTTTACTCATCATTATAATTACCTCTCTGTAAACTTGCACTACAACTGTAACACTGTACAACATGAGCCACTTTATGAACCATTTGCACTATCTGCAAAGTATGTACATGTATATTATCCTGTACCAGTAACGGCGTACTGCACGATAATGTGCAGTGGATACATTTGACTTGAGCATTCCTAGTTTTCATACTCTTTCCCTGTCTCTGTTTAGAATTTGTTTGCTCAGAGGTTGATGCGCTTGCTGCTTCCTGAGCAGCTCTTCTTTTCTCCACCCTAGCAGCCCACTGCTTCTCTTCTTTCGTCGCCATCTTTTTGCAATTAAACTGATTAAGTTAGTTTTTGTGTTGCAATTATTTAGTATGTTTTCTTCAATCTTTCACTTAAGTTGGCACTTAAGTCTTCAATCTGCCTCAAGAATGATTAGTGAAGGTGGTATGGAATGAGAACGGCACCCATACGCATGTGCCACACAGTCACCCTGCTGCGCGCTGCCAAGAATTGATTCTACAATAAAATAAAATTAAACTAAAAAGAGTAATAAAAATCATGATGAAACGGTTTGCGAGCTACAGGTGATTTAAAATCCTGGACAGACAAAAGAACAGCCACGGTAGCGTATTATATAAGAAGATATTATGCTTTCATATTGTATATTTTTCATTTTATTAATTTTTTATCATCTTATTATTATTATTATTATTTACAGGAAAATAAAAATAAGTTTAAGGGGAAGTTGCATATTGAATCTCATTGTACCATACAATGACAATAAAGAAATTCATTTACAGATGATGATGACTGTCTTTTAATTCATTTTAGATTTCCAAGAGCTATCGTCTTGGAACTATGTGCTATAAGAATACTTGGATGTATACTTGATATCATCCATTCATCCAACCTGCTATATCCTAACTACAGGGTCACGGAGGTCTGCTGGAGCCAATCCTAGCCAACACAGGGCAGGAAACAAACCCCGGGCAGGGCACCAGCCCACCACAGGGCACGCACATACACGGGACAATTTAGAATCACCAATACACCTAACCTGTATGTCTTTAGACTGTGAGAGGAAACCGGAGCACCCTGGGAGAACATACAAACTCCACACAGGGAGGACCTGGGAAACGAACCCGGGTCTCCTAACTGCGAGGCAGCAGCGCTATCCACTGTGCCATCGTGCCGCCTCTAAAATGTTTGAAGATGCTGTCAGTGTAAGAGAAAGCCCATTTAAGATGCACATAGTGATAATGAGGTTTAAGAAACTTTAGTAAATTAACATTGATTTTAAGATGAAGTTTACGACATTCTACTTTAATGACAAAATAAACTACAAGATTAAAGTGAATATTTTGACTTTAAACTCAACATAGAGCCTTATTTTGTTCACTCCATCCCTATTTTTTTCTTCTCTGTGGCCTTAATACTCTTAATCCTCGCCTGTTCAAATTGACTTTGACATCTGACCACTTTTTTTTATTTTGTGCACTGTGTGACTTTCTGAACTGAAACTTTTGTTGCCACGCAATCATTTTCCTTTTGTTGCTCATAAAAGCCACCAAATAATACAGTATGTTTTTCCTTGCCTCTACTTCAATCTGCAGGACCTCCATTCACTAAAATTCTTCCTTCTTACACATGCTTCTGCTATTGTCTTTTAACAAAACACTGAACAGAAGGGGCTATTTATATTGATTGTATATTCAAGTATGCAAGATTCTGGGAATAGTCATGGTGGGGCAGTAGGCACATGCATGTGTGTTAAAATTCACGTTGATTAGGGGATAAAGGGGAAGTGTGTGGAACTTTGCTTACACACAGTTTTGTGCATTTTAATTTTTTTGTGTGTATGTACATTTCTATTTTTGTCTGCGCCATGTCAGTCAGTCAGTCATTTTCCAACCCGCCATATCCTAACACAGGGTCACAGGGGTCTGCTGGAGCCTGTCCCAGCCAGCACAGGGCACAAGGCAGGAACAAATCCCAGGCATATACACAGTATATGTACACATTATATACATATCTATACTTATATAATAATTATATGTTTAAAGTGTTTAAAATGAATGATTACCAAAATAAACACCCTGACATTTCATACTAATATTGTGTAGTTCCTGTAAATACTAAAGAGTTTGTTTTAAATTGATTTACAATGTCATATTATTTACAGTTGTAAGGCCTTTGTACCTCCAAACAGATCTGACATTTTGCCTCTGAAATCTCAGTAATCTTTGAATTCAAGCACAATATAAAGGACAAGCACTTGTCACTTAAATATAGTAACAAAAGCAGTAAAGCACAATAGCTTATTGTTATATAGTGCACTCCGCTACTATAATTGTCAGTTTACAATATCAGCCTTAAGTATACATCACACTTTGACTGAATTGAGTCACTTCAATCTCTCCTTTTCTTATTATGTTTTATTTGTTAGAAAGCAACACTAGGAGCCTATTGAAAATCCTTCCCACATAAGCAAAATGAGCTCTGCATTTCCTCAAGAATAATTACAAGGCTGTAAACCTTTTTTTAATTTGGGAGCAATTTGAGTTTGACAGTTTCATCAGGTAAAAAAAAAATGCTTTTCCCATTCCATGGATTTTCAATAAAATTAGGTCAGATGTACCACAAGGTAATAATGGTAAGCCATAAAAACAATGGAACACTGCAGGTTAATAATAGTCGCAAATTACCATTTGTTACTGAGACGTCTTTCTCATTAGACGTTTAAATCACATTGATGTTTGTTGAGCTGGGGATGCTAAACACAAATCACATTAGCTGTTTACTTATGTTGTTACTGAATTCTCCAGGAAGTAAAAAGTTTTGTTTGTTTTTTTTTTGTTATTTTTGCTGTGTTCATTCTTCCTAGGGATAATTGATACATTTTTAAGTGTGTTCACATATAATGCTAAAAACACCTTCTGTGAATACAATGGTAGTCTGTCTGTCTGTCCATCTGCTTGTACGCACACAACAACTCCACTCCCAGTGCACTAAATGTGTTGAAATTTGACACACATATCGATCAGGTAAATTTGCTTGGGAAGTGCAGTTTCCCTGAGAGATCTTGAATACGGTGTGATGAGGCTAGTTTGGAAATTTTAAAGGCTTCTCATTGAAAAACACTGGTGAATTTGAGAAAGTGTGTATCTTAAAAACAGAGAAATGTTGCATGTAATTTCAGTTATGGATTAGTTTGCTGTTTGAAATTTACATTGAGAGGGGGTTACATCAGCTTGTGTATTGTGTATATTTTCCTCTTTCACTCATCTACCAACCACTTCTAACAGCAAAACAGATCCCCCATACAAGTTAGTGAAAGGCTAGGACAGCCATTGTTACATAAGCTCACTTCTGCCGCTTCAGGAACGTTAACCATATATTAAAAAAAAAAAAAAAAAAGATCTGCACATTATAATGAGTCAGTATTTCTCCAATAATTTATTGGCAAAGCTTCAGAGGCCTCATGTATAAAACCTTGCTTAGATTCCGTACTAAAATCTTGGAGATGCTCAAAAGGCAAACATGGCATTCGCACAAAAAAATTTAATTTATAAAACCATACTGGTATATCACATGCCACCCCAAGTTCCTTTATAAATCTCAAATCAACTTAAAACTGTGCACTTATAGCCACTCACCACCACTGCCTTTAGGTAACCAAATACGGTGTAAAAATGCCCTTTTAAGAATATTGATCTGTCTCGATCTAATCACCATATTAATATGCCCATGTTCCTGAGTGACCTCTTTACGACAAACCATTGAAGAGCACTGGAAGAAAAGATAGAAAATGAAGTTTATATGAATGTGAATTTGAGGTATTATGGACTGTGGACTGGAGAAATGCAAAACATTCTTTTTGCTGATCTCTCTGAGGGAGTCACAAATGAAAAAAAAATAAAACAAGAGTGGGAGTAGCTGAGTAGGGAGAGCAATAGCAATGCACCCAGACTGGCACCAGTGCCCAGTGTGAATTAACACTGCCTATATGCGCAGACCTACAACCTCTTAAAGAATTTTCTTATCGATCTTGTAAAAAAAATAAATAAATAATTTTGCCAAGTAAATGTCAGTGTTACAATACTAGTCCTTACTTTCAATGTGCAATGTTTATTTGGGATTTTTTTGCTTACTGACTAGCACAAAGCACTTTAATATATACCAATTCAACATTCTTCTTAAAAAACTCTAAAATAATTTAGTATGTGTGACTGTTAGGAGGCACTTAACCATCCAGAACACAAGTTCTTTAAAAGGGGATTCCATATCTGGCATTTGAAATGACTTTATTGAAGGCTACTCGACAAGGAAAATCAATATACCAGTACGTTTTCATATCAAGTGAAGTTTGATATGTTCAAGTCACTTTTTCCAACAGAACTTGGTCTTTCTTCTATTTTTATTAGTCTTCCTTGCAGCCTGTCCCATAATTAGCAAAGCAGAGTCCATCTTTTAATTTTGCAGTTTTTCTTGGGGTTGTTCCTTTGCAGAGTTCCCTCTTCCTTGACATCCCAGAGGTAGACAAATCTCTCAGGAGCTCCGGCCATGCACTGTTTTTTTACACGTGTCGGTCATGTTACTAGAAGTGATAAGCTACCACTTGTTTCCAGCCTAAGAAAGCAGAGTTACCTCAATCTGTCTTCTGGTTCACTATTGAGGCATACCCATTTCTTGAGTCTTCCAGGCCCCTCCAGAAAACAGAGAAGAACTTGCTTTGAGGCATTTGAAGCCCTTTATCTTTACTCCTTGCTTTTCCTTTGGCTTCTAGATTGGACATCCCTGGGGAGGTTGAGTAGACTGTGAGATGAAAATAGATAATGTATGCAAAACACAAGTTTAGGTTTAACTGAAATAAAAACATATTACCACTATCTTATGAAGATCAAAACATCTCATCCCAGCTAGTTAATTTAGATAGGTCAGCCCAGCTCAGCTTTGGGGAATTACAAATGGCAAGTACTGCACTCTTGAGTACTTTAATCACAGCAGATAGTTCACATATAAAGACAAGGCAGAAACCAAATAAAATGTTTATATTTGACATTGCGGACGCAACAAATGTACTCATATAGACTGCAAAATAAATTATGACAATTAATAAATAAAATAATATTGCAATCAATCTTTCATTTACAGTCATGCATTACATTTTTAATAGAAAGCATCATCACAATGCACTTTGCAAAGTAAGCAACATTTTAACATAATATATGTTTCAAGATTACTGTATAAAGTACTTCTTGAAATAAAATAAATTTAAAACAAAAACTACAGGTGACAATCAAGATCTATCAAGAGAAAACTGAACAAGCTTCTAAATATGAAAAATATACAGAAATATAGGGATGCTCCGATCTGGTTTTTCAAAGCCAATACTGATTTCATGTTACTTGGTCAGCCAATTCCAATTTTTTTTCTTTATCCTTTTAAAAAAACTTTTTACACTAATCTCCTGCATAACCAGACAAACAGAAGCCTTATGTCCTATATTACAGTGTATTTTTATAATTAAACTGTGTTACCTGTTGATTTTTTATTAACAAAATGAAATTCTGTAGGCCTATTGTTCCATGACCTTAAAATACTAAAATAAATAAAATTTAATAAAATATGTACAAAAATATTTTCCCATAATACATATAGCATTAAATACAATGCTTCTCATAATTACAAGCTGTCATATTGTTTAGTTTTATTCTGCAATGTACCTATCTGAAACAAGGCTTAATTAAAAACAGCAGTTTTCACTATTTCTCAAACAACAAATTTATATATATTCTCACACAATCAATTAATATTGGCAATTAAACTCTGCTTAAATGTAAATATACATACACTTGTACATTTTAATCATTTTAAATCATTAATTGCACTACAGGGTTTGGCTGTTAAAACATGCTTTACTGTATTTATATAGGTGTGTTTTTTTCTTCAGTGTACTAACTAGACATTCGTAATTCTTAAGGTGTAATTATAAATATGGATTACCGTTATAATTATGTAGTGCTTGTTTCTTACCAAAACTTATGCTAAATGACTCACAGCAACAAATAATAAACACAGCACAAATCTTTAAAAAATCTTATTGTTTATTAAGCAGCAATTTCATATTAATCCTTATAATATTTTCTTTTTCCAATTAAAAGTGTAAGTGCTGCATTTTAAACTAGCATGCTGTCCAAACTCAAGAGGTACCCGTTTAATTTCAAGGATAAAATAAAAGGTCTGAATTCCTTAAAGCAGCTTTTCTTTCTGTTTGACTTATTGCACAGAACGACTTCTCCGATTACTTTTTTTTCAGATTATTACTCCACTTTTGTTAACATAAAGCCTCACATACCAATCACCTCTCGTTCACTGATAAAACAAGCCTCCACTCACTGCTCTTTGTTTACACTGCAGGAAGTTTGCTGCAAAAGGAAAAAAAAGAAAAGACCCACGCTGGCTCAGTCACTGTAATACCTTGCGTAAAGGAGCACTGCAATTAAAGTACTGTAAAGTTTAGAAAACCATGGGCTAAAAATATAGGTTTTTGTGATCAGCCTTTTCACTGATCTCCAATTGAGTCTTTTTTAGTGTAAATCATCCCGATTCCGATTGGTAGCCAATCAATCGGACCATCCCTAAAATACAGTATACTTACTAAACTCAGTAGAAGCTCAGTGAAGTACAATCACTTTTAAAATTCCAGATAAAAATGGTACATTTTCAGCCTCATTTCACAAATTATGGCCTAAAAACTCATGCCTGTATCCTTTTGTTCAGAGATCCACTGCACATCTGCTGTAACCATGGCTAGTTGGACAGGAGGAGGCTCCTACTAGTGCTTAATGTAAAAAATGTAAAACCATAAATAAAATATGTGCCACAAAACTTAAAAAGCGCACAATAAAATGTAAATTATACAATATTTCATGTCAGATATGTTTATTTAATATGCCTGTCTAAAACAAAATATAATATCTAACAACCATGCCAGACTCATTAGTTTTCTATTGATGAATTTATTGGTTGCCCAAGATATCAAACATCATTCATTTCAGCTGCTCACTGCCTTTTAAGTAAGTTTCATCTCTTACATCATGATATGTTCTTAATGTATTTCAAGAGAGAAAAGAAAGATGGGGTAATCATTTTAAGAACCGCTCTAATCTTCATTAGTCAAGATGAAAAAGCATATGATGAGGAAGTGGCGGAGTCTCCTCTGATAATTAATGACAGAGACAAGTGCTAGTACACTCCAAACCTTGTTTTGAACATAAACCAGACAGGACTTTTTTTTTGTTAATTTAATGTTAAGTCAGGTTAATATTTTTTCTTTTTTCCATTTTTAAAAAGTAATTCAACAACTACTTGTCATAAAAAGTCAGGAAAGTGATATGGATCTTGTGTCGAGTTCAGGTCAAGTGTGCTTTTTCTGAGTCATCACTCATACAGCACTTATCTTTACTTCTAAAACCATGGAGATACAGTTCTTGTTAGTCAGAAGATGTTATAAACGTTAGCACACTATTTAAAACCATCCATATATAAACATATTTAAAGCAAAGTCAGTTCCCCCAATTGCTTTTAACTATTGAGTTTTTGGACATTTTTTACATTTTGTGATATCATCATGTTTTTCATAAAATATTTTAGATTCAAAGAAAAGTGATCAAATTAGTTATAATCTCTGCAGAGCTCTGGAATTCATTATGTACTTGTTTTTATTTTTTCACAGAAATTTGTAGAATTTCTTGTGAGTGTTTTTGTCATCTGATTAGTTCGTTGAAAGAGAGACATGGAGACAAATAAGAAACCCTTACAAGTCAAGGTTTTATTTTGAGGTTCTTGACACTGGTTAGGGTTTTGTTGTATTTATCAAGGTCAGTATTCCTTAACCTTTTCCCCCTGGATTCTAGAAATGTGCTCTTACACTCCCATGAAAGGTAATATTTTCATTTAGGGAATTTTCAAGATCTCAAAACCTAATTTTCAAATAATATTTGCAACTTTTTGTCAACATATATTGTATGTTAACAGGTGGCACAACAAAGCGCAAGAGACAAAAGCTAAGGTGACATATCACACAGCAACAGATGTGTGATCTACTAACCCTTCTTGTGGGATTAGTTTTCTTTAGAAAGATTTTAAAGATTTTATATTAATATTAATAAAAATGTAACTGTAGCAATACAATATATGTAAAACAAATGAAGAGGGACCACACAATCATTTTAATTAAAGGGTATCTTTAATGTGTAATTTATTGCACCACATGTGCAATACTTCACAACAAGTTTAAAAGCAGTGCCCATCCATTCATGTCAATTCAATTTATCTCAGTTCCATTCAATTCTTTTTAACTTTTGTGATCCAATAAGGGAAATTTGGCTTGTCAGCAGATTTATAGAGAGATCATGTCATAACATTAAAAACACATCAACGAAGAACACAGGCATCAAACATATACTTAGTACAAATAAATACAATAGTGAGCATAATGCTTAAGGTGAAACAGATCAAACACACTTAATTAAACCAGCATTTAGACTGGACTAATGATTGATACAAATGCTACTTGTTCATCCTATTATTTAGGCCTATGGATATTTATTAAAATGGAATTATTTTAGAAGAATAATGGCAATTGAAATGAAAGACTATGTGAACTTGTTGCTTTCCATCCTTAAAACCTTGAACCTGCGACCTAATGGCTACAACTGAAATTGAGAATGCAGTGAATGAGTCGTGCTTTTTGTAATACATGCTTGTTAAACAGAACCGTGGGACTGGATTTGTTTTTTTACTGCTCCATATGGCAGTTTCATTTATTCTGCTTTTGTTGCTAATGCTGCAATTTCAAAACCAGACCAGCAGAACATACATTAAGACAGACTCAATACAAGATTTCTAAAAGAGTGATATAATAAAAAGGATTCTCAGTAAAAAAGATCATGCTGCTGACCCTTTTTGCAGATGGCATCTGTGTTTTCCTTAAAAGTCAGTTTTGAGTATTTAATTGTCCCCAGATATTTATAACTGTCAACAATATATGTTGGTGCCATATGTCAGTATTACCTGTTGCAGGCGAGAATTAAGGAAGACACATCTTGATTTGGACACAGTAGTGTCAGGCTATAATTATTAAAAATGCTGATGGTTTCAGTACATAACATCATAATTTATCTATCTGTATGTATTTTTCAAACCAAGATATATATTTTTTTAACAGATAACACCTGTAATGATTAATTGTGTAAACAAATGCTTTTTGGAGTACACTTTGCACTGTGTTGTTTGGTGGTACACCATGGTACCATACACCACAAATAATATTAGCTGTGTAGCTCAGATGAAACTGGACAGTCTAAGGCCTTGTTCACACGGGCGTAAAAAACTAGCGTTTGTTTTGCGTTCGTAGCGTCCAGTGAGCGCGGATCAAGCGTCGAGTGTTTTCTACACGTAGGAGTCAATGAGAGTGTTCACACGGGCTTTGGTGACGTGTGTTTGTCCGGCAGCGTGTTTATACGGCATCAAAAAAATGTTGCATGCAGCTTTTTCTTGGCATTCAAAACCCAATGAACGCAAGCAAAACCACTTCTAGTTCGTTTTCTGCACGTTTATTTTACGCTTCGGAGTACCGGATATATATTTTCATATTGCTTATTTTATTTTATTGTCTCATGTAATTTGTAAACCATGAACCTATTAATTTATGTTCTAATATAATGTTTGATAACGATTATGTAGGGGGGGCAATCCATGGCGGGGGCATTTCAGTGCATAACACCGGTGTAAGCGCACACTCAACTACTGTTTCCTTACCTCAAAGTGACAAGTAGTCTCTCTTCGGGGCTAACACCAAGTCGCATATTGGTTGATCGGCGTGCAATGTGGCATTGCACCAGCTGCAGCAGACAATCAAAAGTGCAAACCGCCATCCAACAGTAATTAAAAAACTTGCGTGGAAATTTTCGCATTTCTTCATAAAGCACAAAAAAACTTCCTTTAACCCGACGTTGTGCAGTCAGAGGATGAACCCAGTAGCGGCGGCGATTTTTTCTCTCCCTACGTCACCGTATTACGAGTATTTTTAAAACAAGAAGATTAACATCTAACATAGCAAAATGGTCCATATTGAAAGGAGGCACCTCAAATAAAACGACAAGGGCTTTCATATCCAGTTCCCGACACTGCCTCCACAGGTTAACACACAAACTACAATTTGGTCTGCAGGCTGGCGTTAGACAGAGACAAACGAACGCCGGTGTAGAAGTCAATCGATCGCCACCACAAAATGCAACATAAACGTCTAGGACGTTCAGAGCAAGTTCGTTTATCCAAAAACTTAATGCCCCTGTGAACAAGGCCTAATACAATAATAAGCGAAAACCTGAGCCAGTGGCAAATAAAACTAAAGAAGCAGGGAAGGTAGAAAACTATCGAAGTCACCAAATTGTGTAGTCTCTGGGCTGACATGTACAGTGAAGCTACAGACATCCACCCATGGGAAGTTCGATCATATTAAAACTGTATTGGCATGGGAGTTGGATTTGGGTGTGTTCCTATTATTCCCCTTTCATCTTGTCAACGTTTCTATCATTAATTTTAATTAGTGAAATAGTTATGGACATCTCCAGAATAGTACCTCCCACCCCCAGACATGCATTTACTCCATGTTAAGAACCCCTGATCTAGGTGTACTTGCTTTTTTAACTTATGATTCATCACTTCTCAGGGGATTGCACAGAAGAGAGTTTTCCTCTTTTTGGCTCGAAAGTTTGGTTTGTTTTTAACTGACCACTGTGATTATTTCTGTCTGAGTTTTTTTTAACCAGTTTAATGTTTTCTGAGTTTTATAGTTATATTAGATTTCAAAGATTATTTAATGTTATGCAGTACATTAAATATCCTACTTTATATACTTTCTCAAACTGAATTTCACTTTTAAATTAGTGTCCAAATTTTCACTTTTTTAATCTTTAGACTTATATTCTATATTACAGTTTCACAAAGCATGAATTTACAGTATATTAAATAATTTTATTTTATGATTTAAGTCTACATTTTTGTACATGCTTTACAGAAACTTGGCAAATGTTGGATGTGTAAAGACTTAATTATATACAATCTTTATATTTATTGTAATGAGGGAGACAAGAAAAGAAAGAGATTTGGGGATCCACCCCACATATTATAACAGACAATCAATTTTAACACCACCAGAGTTGTCATATAAGACTGAGTCTAAACGTGACCGAATAGGAAGGTGAGGTAGTTGGGTCTTTATAAGCGGTGGGCAGGAAGAGTCGGGTCAGTAGGAGGGTGGGTTGAGCTGCAGCTGGGTTTCCCTTTTGATGATTTGTGGAAGAGGGAGAAAAGATATTAGTGCACTTCATCAACCCCTGACTCTACATCTTACCCTCAGTTTAGCCCTTAGACTGCCTCCCAGTCTAATTTTAATTTGATTTGTAGTGTGTTTTGGATTCATTGTTTTGATGTTAAATTTTGTTGCTATAATTGAACTGTAGACATTTGGCAAGTAAATATACTAATGGGAAAACATTGGTGCTCCCTGCCTAGAGTTTTCATCGTCTCCCCACATCTGCATTGGTTTCCTACCACAGTCCATCCAAATGCAGCTTAATTGGATTGTTGATGCTAAAGTGACCCTGATGTGCATGTGGGAGTCTGTATGTTCGCCTTGTGGTATACTGGCAACCTGTGCATAGATCGCACCTACTCTGCGCCTTATAATTTCTGGAACAGGTTACAGTTCCCAACAACCCTGCGCTATATACGAGGGTTTAAAAAAACGGATGAATGGATGGATGGATGGATGAATGGATGGAAGATGTTGTCACTTGCAAGGAAAAGTCACAGTACGATCATCCCAGACAGACAGAGTAAGAGAACCACACAGGTAGTAGGAGAGCATCTGCCTATCATTGGGATACCAGGAGCTGCTAAGGGTTGATAGACATTGTCTGAAGGACTACTGCTGTGGACCTTCTTGATCACCGTTTGGTAGCAGACCACAAGCTACTAAGGTGACCTCAGAGTAAATGGTCCTGTCTTTGTTGGTTTCAATATTAAAGGTCAAAATGCAACTAAGATAGTAGTTCAGGAAACTAGATCATATAAAGACACAGATTAGGAGAAAATTACATGACTATTTCAAAGTCACCAAGTCCTCCTTAGTGAAACAGCTCCCATTGTTAATACCTAAGAGCTGCTGTTGCTTATTCTTTTTATTTCAGTCAGTTTCAATAGGATATCCCTAAGTCAAGTCAAGTCAATTTATTTTTGTGTAATGCTGTTCACTGAGTACAGATTCAAAGTACTGCAACAAGTTTACAGCTAAAATAAGAGTTTTAACTTGCACAAATTACATGACATACGTACACTGAAATGCAGATTTGAGTAAACATAAAACAGAAGAAATTAAAATTGATTAATATAAAACAGATCCTGACAATATAAATGTGTTAATACAATAGCTGAGATACAGCAAGTCATCAGCAAGTCTTGCCAGTAGAGTAATTGAAATACTTCTTTGAATTTCTTAACAGAACACCCTGAGATTTCCTTATTATGCTCCTGATGACATCATGAATGTATATTTCAAACAATGAATCAAATAAAACATAAACCAAAAAGTAAAAACTGCAAAAAAATGTATTCATAAATACCATAAAATAACTAAATATTACAATTTTTTAGAATTTTTTTAAATTTTTATATTCACATATTTATTAGATGTCCCAATAAAATACATTTTGCTTCACAGCTAGATTCATCCATCCATCCAACCCGTTATATCCCAACTACAGGGTCATGGGGGTCTGCTGGAGCCAATCTCAGCCAACACAGGGTGCAAGCCAGGAAACAAACCCTGGGCAGGGCGCCAGCCCACTGCAGGGCGTGCACACACACACACGGGACAATTTAGAATCACCAATGCACCTTACCTGCATGTCTTTGGACTGTGAGAGGAAACCAGGGTACCCAGTGGAAACTCACACAGATACAGGGAGAACATGCAAACTCCACGCAAGGAGGACCTGGGAAGTGAACCAGGGTCTCCTAACTGCAAGGCAGCAGCGCTATCCACTGCGCCACCGTGCCACCCCAGCTAGATTAATTTTTATCCAAAGTAATAATTGTCATCATTATTAATCTTCTATCCTTTATTTATTATCTGTACCCTCTTTTTCCTGTTTAGAGTCCTAGATGCTAGAGCATACCCCAGTGACACAGTATCAAGGCCGGAACCAGCCTTAGATGAATGCCAGTTCAACAATCCATAACAAAGCACACTCACACACATTCAGCCTCACTCAGAGTCGCTCATAGGAAGAAAAATGGAAGGAAAACTCGAGTACCCAGAGAAAAACCCACAGAACCTCCACAAAAACAGTGATGGAGGCCAGGAATCAAATGTGGTCTCCTGAAGCTGTAAGGAAGCTGCACTAACCACCACACTACTTTGTTGCTAAAGAATCTAAAGAACTAAACTAAAGCCAGACTTTTGAATGATTTCTGTGGGAATAAAGCTAATGCTAATGCCAGCCCTTCTTACCCAGACTCTCCAATAAACAGTACCATAGCAAATAATCCTTTTTAAGCTTTCACATGAATTTGCACAGACATACCTGAAAATGACAAAAATGGAATTTTTGCATAGGAACAAACCAAATTTATATACGTTAATTTAAGTGAAAGAAAGTGTAGTGTTGTAAAATATGTGGCAGCATGTTATGTGCATCAACACTGGTAAATCAGTAAATGGGTAATTTATTGACATGCTTTAAAAATTACAAATTATAAACTAAAGGAAGCATTGGAGGGCACATTTCACATGGTTTACTGAAGCCGGGTGTATGCTAGACTGTAAGAAAGCTCATAGCTAATATTCTTATAGTGATCTGATCCCAAAATTGACTGAACACATTGGCCTGCACTCTGCATTCTCACTAATGAGATAACATTTCCCTCAGCTTTTAATATATTATTCACATTCTACCCTTTTCCCGCTACTTAAATCTATACTGTACATTATTTCAGTTTTTAATGCATTAAAGAAATCTTTATGTTCCTAATAAGTAATTCTGCTTGTTAAATTTTCCATATTATTCCAGAATATCAAATAACATCCTATAAAGTGTGTTTTATCCAATGTTGCATAAAATAAACAGTACACCTTTATTATAATAAGCATAATCCCTAAAAGTAGTGGAAATATAATTCATTGTAAGGATCGTTGGACGCTAGTTCATTTTTATGTGTTTATGAGTTTTTTTTGTAATTTTCCTGTACATGGTGGACAGGATTGTGAAATAATCCTGTGCCTTGGCTGGCTATTCTTCCACCTGCTAATGAGTTGCACATGTGCTAGAAAAACAAATTCTTCCAAGTGTCCACAGTATAATGAATTCCTCGGAATTTTCATCACTAATCCTTTTTCAAATTGAAAATATTAACATTCATCTCATAGGACAGACTGCAAGAAATGTCATAGATCTGCAGGCTAGTTTAATGGCCTTTGCAGACTCTTATTTCAATTTACTTCACTTAAGATCAGATCACTTCTAAAGGCTTTATAAAGCCAAGTGCAAAGAAGTTAAATTAATTAAAGCTGTACGTATTTGTTTTAGCTGGATATTAACAGTCGGAATCTTGCTTTACTTTCACATAACTTCTTAATCATTTAATTCAGTTTCCTCATTTGCAATGCTTTTTAAGTGCCTGCAAGATGGAAACAGGAAACACGTCTTTACATGAGAGATTAGAAGTCTGAAACAAATTGCACCGTCACTGAAAAGTCAATAGGTTGTTTTTTTTTTTACAATAAATTACTACCAAAGATTACAGCAGTATCATAAAATGAATTAGACTGAAGATTATGTATTCTTTATTAAAGTTATTTTCATGCACTTTTTTAAAAGATTAAAAAATCAACAGTTTTATTTCATATATGTTTTGACAATTTTAGAATTTTTATTTACCACTCAATCAAATTTGTCTGTTATATACTGTGTCTTAGAAAACACTATCAAAAAGGACTTTACAGGACTTTGGCCATTGACAGTCATTAAGTACTAATTTCCAGTCATCTATTATCCAATCATATTTATTCCAATATGGGCTCATTCAAAGCAAGAGCCTGTCCCAGCAGCATTTGGGTACACAACAGAAAAAGAACCCTGGACGGGACACCAGTCCATTACAAAGGGCACTCGTACATTTACCCAATTCACTTACTCAGTCACTCACACAGAGTCAACTTAGAGTCATTCATCAACGTAACCTAGATAGCTTAGGGATGTCGATTTGTGTATTGGTCAGTGTTTTAATAAATTATTAAAATGACACTGCGGCTAAGGATCTGTGATGGAACCTGGATCAAATCTCATTACTGCCAGAAAGGACCCTACTCCTTTGGGTCCTTAAGTAAGGCCTTTATTCTGAAAATTGGTCTAGGGGTATTGTACAATGCCTGACCCTGTGCCTTGGCCACCAAAGATCATGTAAAAAAGACAATTTCCTCCTGGGATTAACAGTATGCATCAAACAAATCAAAAACAAAATATATGACAGCATTTTTTCAAGGCGACACAGTGGTGCAGTGGATAGAGCTGCTGCCTTGCAGTTAGGAGACCTGGGTCTTCCCTGTATGGAATTTTGCATGTTCTCCCCGTGTCTGCGTGGGTTTCCTCCGGGCACTCCGGTTTCCTCCCACAGTCCAAAGACATGCAGCTTAGGTGCATAGGCGATCCTAAATTCTCTCGTGTGTGTGTGCCCTACTGTAGGCTGGCACCCTGCTCGGGGTATGTTTCCTGCCTTGTGCCCTGTGTTGGCTGGGATTGGCTCCAGCAGACCCCCGTGACCCTGTGGTTAGGATATAGCGGGTTGGAAAATGGATGGATGGATTTTTTTAAACCCTCTTGATCTAACACAATGTCTACATGTTAATCCAGTATATTCTAATTGCCTGCACATATGAGCCTAAAAAATGTTTTTAAGTTATTTTTTTATTTTGTTTAGTATGGCTATTAAACTTAAATGTGCACCCCACAAATATATAAGAAAATGTGGAGCCCCTGTAGGTATTCCAGCTATATAATATTAATAAATCCTCAAAAATGTACAGGTGGATTAAAGAATTATGGAATTTAAAAATAATTTAACCTTATTTAATGCATCACAGAGCTTCTATGTGACCTGCCTGGTCTTGGTCTACCACTTAAAGTTCACTGCCTTTTGTTAATGGTGTCTTTCAATACATAGTGTAGTAAAGAACAAACTCTGTAGAGAGTTTATCAGGTTATTAGATCACCTGTGACATGCACCTAACACAAAGGGTATCCAACCTCTTAGGTTCTTTTCTTATTTGGGGATAGGAAGAAATGTCAAATCCAGCTATACAGCTGTTACCTGTATCCACTTACCTGTCTCACTGTCCTTATTGAACCCCGCATGCTCAAACCTAGGGACCTGTAGTGGCAGGCTGCTCACTGACTGTGACAGGTTTTTTTAATTTTAATACCAGTTTTCCACCAGGAGAGATCTTCACAAATCATGTTTTGTGCCCTAAAGGTTACTCCCTGAAACAAGGAATGATCAATGTAGCACTCAGCAAATAGTATCTCAGAACATGCATGAAAGTGATTACATACTGACAATAACAGAAAATGGAAAAATATTTTTGTAAAGAAATTAACCAAATTAACTAGAAGTGAAATTAAATACATTAAATGAAATCTATTTACTGAAAATGGAATGGTGCTACAATGAGTAAAGTTGCTGTATTACAGTTCCAGAATCCCTGATTCACATCCTAGTCAAAGTGCTGTTTGTGGAGTTTGCATGTTCTCATTGTAACTGCAAGGGACTTTGCTCCAGGCACTCCAGTTTCTGTGTATATGCCAATATGGTGTATGTTAAATATATTAAAAATTCTAAATTGGCCAAGTGAGTGTGGTTATACACATAAATGACTCTGAGTCTAAGGATTTGGGCGGTTATCTGGAAGGTTGCCAGTTCAAATCCTGTTACTGCCAGAAAGGGATCCTAATCTGTTGGGCCCTTGAGCAAGGTCCTTAACCTAATAATTGCTCCAGGGGTGCCGTACAATGGCTGACCCTGCACTCTGACCTCCAGAGGTCGCATGAATAGACAATATCCTCACAGGGATTGATAAAGTGTACCAGACACCAAAAAGAAGCCAAAATGCACCCTGTGATAAACTAATTAATGCCCTGTCCAATTTTGGTTCCTGCCTTGCATCCACTGATGCCTCCACCTAGAGCTTAATAAAGCAGGTTGTTGTCTTGTTGCTTTGTTAGACCCACCCATTTGTAGATACATTTTATTTTAAACTATTTTTAAATGCTGTGCATATATTGTATGTAGTGTTTTTGGAAATCCAAGATCAAATTGTAAAACAAATCTCAATGCCAAGTTAAAAACCATCCACCCTGCTTTTGGCATTCAGGATAATCTTGATGAATGATTTTATTTAATATGTACATTGCAATTGTACTTTGTTTATGGAAGTTGCATAAGTCTAAGTAATTATGTTGTTAATGCCATATTAAGCATGATTAGACATGCAACATTGAGCGTACCGTGAGTATTTGTATTGATACATAAAATATATTAAAAGATGTTTAAAATAAATTAACATTTGCATCCAGGGGACTAAGGAATTCAAGCATCAATGTGATCAAGAACCACAAGCTTATTTAATTTGTTCAATGTAGTGAGAAGTCAAGTAAAATGACACCTTTTATTGGCTAACTAAAAAAGATTACAATATGCAAGCTTTTAAGCAATTCTTGAAATCACTTTTTGGCAACTTGCACTATACAGCATATTTATGAACATACAACAAGTGTGAGAGTCACAATGAACTTCAACTTCCATGTCTAAAGCTTTAGCATAGAAATTATTGTGCGAATAATGTGACATATGGGTTTAAAATCCAATTTAAAAAAAGCTTCATGCATCCATTATCCATCCATCCATCCATTATTCAACCGGCTATATCCTATCTTTATTCATAAAGCAAATTACATTAGTAATGTTTTAGTAAAGTAATTTTAATACACACCATTGCTTTATTCTATCTAATGTAGTTCTGTGGCATTATATTTTGTACTGAAGTATTGCATGTCAAAGGGTTTCTTTCCAAGTCATTTGCATAGTTACTGTATATACTCTGTCAAAGATAGAGAAAGTCAAATGGTTGTAATTAAGGTATAGGATCACTGTGATGTCTATGAGGATATACTGTACTGTACTGTCGTAAGGCATTTAAGATAGATTAGTGACACATTTCCCAGTTTCTGTTTTAATACGAATTAGTTGATGTTATTTATTTGTACATCACATTTATAAATTTAAATGTGTGTAAGCTGGCAGCGTGTCACAGTGGCTAGGGAATGGAGCTTCACCTTTAAAGATCAACTTGACAGATCCCAACTACTGACCCATTTTGTGAATCTGTTTCTGAAGCATAAGATGACTATCCTTTTAAAG
>NW_024382785.1:0-44299 GCF_016835505.1 Polypterus senegalus
TTCATGTAAGATAAAAAATAAAACCAAGGCTAACCTGATAAATGGTGATGTGTAATTCAGGTGTCACAACTCAGTTACTAAGATGTCTCTAGTTAGCAGTGAGTCCTCAGCTTTCAGCCACATGTCTGTTCAATATGGCTGCTGAGCTGTGCTCTTCAATGTGTTGTCTCTATCATCACAGGTTAACAAGAGAGATGCTTCTTCCATCATATGTTGGTCAGAGAGAGATGCTTCTTCATCATATGTGGGTCAGTCAGAGAGAATGTGGTTGAGCAAGCAAATTTATAGGTTTTCTGTCCAACCCTACAGCTAATAGGATATCATGGTACTTGAAGGCCTCTGAGACTAGCCAATTCCAAACAGCCCCTACCTCAGACCAATGGGTGAAATAGAACATCTTATCTCCTGAACTCTCTCCAACCCCCAAGACCATATATACACTAACCTGGCTTTGTGTGGGGATGGGAGAAAAGACTTTAGCAAAGAAACACTCATCAAACTGGTTTAAGACACATCCCCAAATCCTGTCGTAAAATTACAAAGAAAAGTCGTAAACATGGGGGGGATAAACAAGAATGCCTCTCACCAAGGTACCACTAAATTACATTGGTTTGCCTAAATTATAAATAAAGACATACAAAACATTTATCAAGTTATATGTAAAATCCTACATCACAACACACACTAATTGAAAATGTGTTATAATTAGAACCCAGTGCTTGATAATAGTCCTGTGGGTGGGTTGGCACCCTGCCCAGGATTGGTTCCTGTCTTGTGCCCTGTGTTGGCTAGGATTGGCTCGAGCAGACCCCCGCGACCCACTGTTCAGATTCAGCGGGTTGGAAAATGGATGGATGGGTGGACATGTCAAAGTGCTTATTATTTATTTCAAAAGGTTTCTTTTCATGCTGGTGTTGTCACCTATCAATGTTTTTTATACATCATTGCAGTTCACCGGCTGGGTGAAACCATGGGTAGTGTTTTTAGGAGCAGGTAGCAAGCCACCTGCTCTAGTATTTGGTAGAGCTTTTTTCCAGCTGGCCGTGAACAGTGCCTCCTACCACAGCCCACAAATGACCAGGCTTGTTTGTGGGTCCATATTCTATTCAACTGCCAGTCTGGGGCACCCCTAGGTGGGATTTGGGGTTCTGCTTTCACAGGGAGCGAGGCACTCCCCGAGATACCATAGTAAGCCCCCTTCCTCCCCTCTGAAGCAGCCCACATCTGTGAGCCCCTCCCGCACACTCCCTGGCCTGCCCAGGTTGTTTAACTCTTTTAGGGCGGATGTCGACTTTTGTCGACAGGAGGGGTTGAGGGCGCATGTCAACTAAAGTCGACATCCAGGGATAGAGGGTGATAATCAGCTGTTAATGGCATAAATCTCACTGTCATGTCACAGGCATTCCCTCTGTGCTTGGAGGAATGCTAAACTCATTGACTCGGCAACTCGGTGCATGAGTTGTGAAATGTAAACAATGGAAAGATGGCATCCACATGTGATGAGGGAGCGAAGCGAGTGCAGAAAAGAAACACCGCGCCAGACAATGTTTTATGATTATCGCAGTAGTCGGACTCTGATTTTTCAGAATCGGATTTTATTGACAGTGATCAGGAGATCGAGCAAGAGAGTGAGAAGCCGCATCAGCTGGATCAAACACCAGCCGATGCCGCGCCAGCAGATCTGCTGCTGCCAGTTGAGCACCTTCACGCAGCTGATGCATCTACAGCAAGGTTCGGCGGGATAAATACACAGACATTGATCCGTTGAGAGCCGATCTGGCTGCTGGGCTGCAAGACGGCATGGCTTGCTGTTGGACACGACAGATCACCAGCAGCTGTACTTCAGGCTGCTCGACGAGATAAACAGGTAGGCAGAGAAATTTTTTGAATTGCGGGTTGTGATTGCATCGCATTCTTGTTTTTCAAAGTGTAAACCCACAACAAAAGACGAGATGAAGCGTGCTGTGGTATTACAAATAGAGATTAGACAGAACTGGTGATATAACTTTACAGAGCATTGGTCCAAACGTGCTTTGTTTCCTGGTGGCTTTGGATAGGTTGGTGCAGCATGGTGATAGGAGCGTGCTGCTAAAAAGTTTTATTCACTTCTGTAATAAACAGAAGCAAATCCCATGGGGTGAGCCAGGCTATAATGCCATGCATAAAGTTCACAAAGTTTCAGAAGATGAAAAGAGGTGGATAATACGGTTTTCATGCGGGCAGAAAACTTGGTGGCAGTGGAATGGCACAATGGCAAAAGGGTGACTTGTCTCTCTACAGTACACACTAACAATATATGTGAGAAAGTGCAGCAACAGACAATTGAAAAGTAGGCACCAAAGCAGCACATATTTTAAGCAGTGCAATGTGGCAAATGACTGAAATTGGCTTCTTTGAGCTGAGATCAAACTTTGCTGTGTAAAATGTATGTGATATGTATGTGAAATCATAGAGTATGCAGGCTCATACAACATGCAAGACAGTAACATTTGTCAAAAGTAAATATTTTTTGTTGATTTGATATGTTAAACAATTGCTTTGTGTTCTTTTAAAAATGTTAGTTTTGGAAAAATATTCAGCCCTGGGAGATAAGAAACAAAAAAAAAAATTAGCCATAAAAGAGTTAACTAAGCATGCTGGGAGTGGAGTCTGCACCAGGTCTTTCCGAATCGCGGGACACCTCCCCGCCTAAAACTTGGCCCCAGTATGCTCCCACCTGGGTAGATACAAGTCCTGTCCCCTTCTCTTCTGGGACCATTCCATCCTGCCGACTACACTAGTGTCACAAACTTGACTCAGAGACATAGAAGATTTTGGGGCAGCCACCCGTGTAATTGGTATTTTGGCTGCAAAGTCGTAAAATTGTATACAGCACTGGTGTGCACAAAACCAAGTCCAAAACAGAACCGAGGGAATAGGGAAAAGGTGGAGGCTTTTAAAGGGGAAGACAGGAAGTGAAATTAAAAGGGTGTGGCTCATGAAGGTCTTCAGCCATAGGTTTGAGCCCGGACATGACATCACAGGGGCCGGAGCTGGCAAGGACTCTCCATGGACTTTGTCCTGGAAGTGACGCATAAGAGGACTAGGTGGAATCTCTCATGAATGATCTGCAATCAAGGGAGAAAAAGAGTCAGTGCATTCTGCCACATACGGGTATGTCTCTGAACTGTCCGTACTCAAGTTCTTTAGCTGCCTCCCATGCACTGTGTGACAGTAGTCTCTTTCAAAAGAAAACTTTCATCTAAACACTGTTTATCAGATGTGAACACTGAAAGTTTTAAATTTGTTGGGCTAGTGGTGAATGATAATAGAATGATGTGTGCCATGTGTGTGAAATTCTCAGAGACACTCACAAAAATGGAAATGACTTGGTTGACAGGGCGATGCACAAAGCTTGGCAGATCCTGGATAAAGTAAAATGTACATTGTTAGTTGTGCAGTTATAAAAGAGATTTGCATCCTAAAACTAACTGGGATGAGGCAAACTGAAAAATTAAGTTCAGTTTCGATTAACATGCAAAGAAATGCTTTTCTGGGAGCTTTGAGATCAGCTGTATGTAGCAAAAATGAATTACCACATACAACCATATTTGAAAAATTGTTTGAGCATTGTAGGATATGCGTTGTGTGATTTTGTGCTCACATCATTTATGATAGAGAGTGTGGACTGATGGACAAGCTGGATGATCAGGATGTGAAGGTGGATTTGGTCCCAAGCTTTGGGTACAGGAGCACATCAACAGGGCTTATCACATCATAACGATCACTATGTCTGGTTAGGTCCCCTTAGCATGAAGGAATCCCACTTGATGGATTCTTCTGTGGTTTCCTCACCTGAACCCTATTCCTGTCTCACACACTCACACGTCTTCCCCTCATTTTTCAGGTTTCTCCTCATGTGTCTCTGGCTGGTTGGTGGCTTTCTGTATCTTGTTGGCTCTTTGCTAAGCAACAACAACAACAACAACATTTATTTATATAGCACATTTTCATACAAACAGTAGCTCAAAGTGCTTTACATAATAAAGAATAGAAAAATAAAAGACACAATAAGAAAACAAAATAAGTCAACATTAATTAACATAGAATTAGAGAAAGGTCCAATGGTCAGGGGGGACAGAAAAAACAAAAAAAAAACTCCAGACGGCTGGAGAAAAAAATAAAATCTGTCGGGATTCCAGACCATTAGACTGCCCAGTCCCCTCTGGGCATTCTACCTAACACAAATGAAACAGTCCTCTTTGGATTTAGGGTTCTCACAGAAGGACTTGATGATGATGGTCACGTAGACTTCTGCCTTTTAATCCATCCATCATTGTTGGAGCATCATGAAGCTTTGAGTAGGTGGAGGTGGCGCAGGCCACCACCACAAAGAAACCGGAAAAGAAACAGAAGAGAGAGTAGGGGTCAGTAAGGATTTTAGAGCCACCATGAATAGTTATTATGAAGAATTGAACATATAGAGTATCAGGATTAAGTTAAGGCGGCACGGTGGCGCAGTGGTAGCGCTGCTGCCTCGCAGTAAGGAGACCTGGGTTCGCTTCCCAGGTCCTCCCTGCGTGGAGTTTGCATGTTCTCCCCGTGTCTGCGTGGGTTTCTCCGGCGCCCGGTTTCCTCCCACAATCCAAAGACATGCAGGTTAGGTGGATTGGCGATTCTAAATTGGCCCTAGTGTGTGCTGGGTGTGTTTGTGTGTGTCCTGCGGTGGGTTGGCACCCTGCCCAGGATTGGTTCCTGCCTTGTGCCCTGTGTTGGCTGGGATTGGCTCCAGCAGACCCCCGTGACCCTGTATTCGGATTCAGCGGGTTAGACAATGGATGGATGGATGGATTAAGTTAAATAAGTTAAATTGAAATTATAAAAAGGCCATGTTAAAGGAATATGTTTTCAGCAATCTTTTCAAGTGCTCTACTGTACCAGCCTGACAAATTCCTATTGGCAGGCTATTCCAGATTTTAGGTGCAAGCAGCAGAAGGTCAGCCTCACCACTTCTTTTTAAGCTTGTTCTTGGAATTTTAAGGAGACACTCATTTGAAGATCTAAGGTTACGATTTGGAATATAAGGTGTCAGACATTCCGATATATAAGATGGGGCGAGATTATTTAAGGCTTTATAAACCATAAACAGAATTTTAAAGTCAATCCTGAATGACACAGGTAACCAGTGTAGTGACATTAAAACTGGAGGAATGTGTTCGGATTTTCTTTTCCTAGTTAGGATTATAGCAGCTGCATTCTGCACTTGTTGCAAATGATTTATGTCTTTTTTGGGTAGTCCTGAGAGGAGTGCGTTACAGTAATCTAGTTGACTGAAAACAAATGCGTGAACTAATTTCTCAGCATCTTTCAAAGATAAAAGAGGTCTAACTTTTGCTATGTCCTAAAAATGCTGTCTTAGTGATCTGATTAATATGCGATTTAAAATTCAGATTACAGTCAACAATTATTCCTAAGCTTTTTTACCTTCGCCTTGACTTTTAATCCTAATGTATCCAGTTTATTTCTAATAGCCTCATTGTATCCATTATTGCCAATCACTAAGATTTCAGTTTTCTCTTTATTTAACTTGAGAAAGTTACTATTCATCCATTCTGAGATACAAGTCAGACATTGTGTTAGTGAATCAAGAGAATCGGGTCATCAGGTACTATTGATAAGTACAGCTGTGTGTCATCAGCATAGCTGTGGTAGCTCACGTTGTGCCCCGAAATAATCTGACCTAACGGAAGCATGTAGATTGAGAATAACAGCGGACCCAGGAATAGAGCCTTGTGGAACACCATATCGGATATCATGTGTCTTCGAGTTGTAATTACCACAACTAAAAAATTTTCTCCCTGGCAGGTAGGTTTCAAACCAATTTAAGACACTGCCATAGAGGCCCACCCATTGACTAAGGCGATTTCTAAGAATATTATGATCAATGGTGTCAAATGCAGCACTCAGATCTAAGAGGATAAGAACAGATAAATGGCCCCTGTCTGCATTCACTCGCAAATCATTTACTACTTTAACGAGTGCAGTTTCTGTGCTGTGATTTGTTCTAAAACCCGACTGAAATTTATCAAGAATATTTAGGTGGTCATTTAACTGCATAATGGCTGCCTTCTCCAGAACTTTATTTAAGAAAGGCAGGTTAGAGATGGGCCTAAAATTTTCAAGAGTAGAGGGGTCAAGATTATGTTTCTTAAGAAGGGGTTTAACTACAGCAGTCTTAAGACAGTCTGGAAAGACCCCCGTATCTAATAACGAATTTACTATGTCAAGAACATTATCAATTAACACAATGGATACTTCTTTGATAAACCTTGTTGGTATTGGGTCAAGGACACAGGTGGAGGGTTTTAATTGAGAGATTATTTTTTGTAAATCGGGTAAATCTATCCTAGTTAAAGAGTTTAATTTGTTTATAACAGAATGCTGGGGTTTAGGAGGATCCTTAGTGTTGGAGGGATATACTATGTTATTTCTAATATCATTAATAGCGATAGCCTCACAGGTTTTACTGGAAGTACTTAGAAGGCATTCCTTTGAGTTACCTGGGTTTAGTAGGCGATCAATTGTAGAAAATAAGACTCTGGGATTACTAGCATTGTTATTTATAATCTTAGAGAAATAGCAGCGCCTCTTAAGATGGACAGTGTTATTGTATTCTGTTATTTTAACTTTTAATATTTCATAGTGGATAGTAAGTTTAGTCTTCCTCAATTTACGCTCAGCTCTGTGGCATGTTCTCTTTAAATCAGACACTCTTAGGGTCTTCCATGGTATAACAATGCTAGAAGATTTTTTCACTGTCTTTTCAGGTGCAACTATGTCAACAGCAGCTCTCACTTTAGTATTAAATCTTTCCACCTTACTATTTACATTATCCTTGCTATTATAATTGGCACTATAAACGGACTGATTGCTTAGAATGTTTGTAAGTTTTAAAGCGTTTTTTAACAATATGCTTCTCATGGGTGTTTTTATCATTATTTCTATATTAACTCTTTTTAGGGCGGATGTCAATTTTGTCGGCAGGAGGGGTTGAGGGCGAATGTCGACTAAAGCCGACATCCAGGGATAGAGGGCGATAATCAGCTGTTAATGGCTTACAAATCTCACTGTCACGCCACAGGCATTCCCTCTGTGCTTGGAAGAATGATAGACTCGTTGACTCGGCAACTAATCCTAGCGTGTCCGTGAGTTGCGAAATGTAAACAATGGCAAGATGGTATCAACATGTGACAATGGAGCGAGGCGAGTGCAGAAAAGAAAACACTCGGCAGACAATGACAATGTTTTGCGCATTATCGCTGGAGTCGGACTCTGATTTTTCAGAATCGGATTTATTGACAGTGATCAGGAGATTGAGCAAGAGAGTGAAGCCGGCATCAGCTGATCAAACACCAGCCGATGCCGCGCCAGCAGATCTGCTGCCAGCTGAGCGCTTGCAGCCGATGCATCTACAGCAAGGTTCGCGTGGGATAAATACACAGACATTGATCCGTTGAGAGCCGAGCTGGCTACTGGACTTCACAAGACGGCATGGCTTGCTGTTGGACACGACAGATCACCAGCTGCTGTACTTCAGGCTGCTCTCTCCTGATGCTGCTTTTCAGCTACCGTCAGACGAGATAAACAGGTAGGCAGAGAAATTTTTTCAATCGCGGGCTGCGTTTGCATCGCATTCTCATTTTTCAAAGTGTAAACACACAACAAAAGACGAGATGAAGCGTGCTGTGGTATTACAAATAGATGTCTGTATAAAGTAGAAGAAAATGGTCTGATAGACCAATATCAATGATCTGCTTTATATCAACTTTCAGTCCTTAAGTAATCACTAAGTCTAACGTATGACCTGCTTTATGTGCAGGCTGATTTACGAGCTGCCTCAAATCAAAAGAATCCAGGAGGTTCATAAATTCTTTTACTTTTAGATCACACTGATTATCTATATGAAAATTAAAGTCGGCAACTATTAGGAGTGTGTCATAGTTAGTAATTAAAATTGACATTAAATCAGAGAATTCCTCAAAAAAAGAAGCGCTTGAATTTTGGAGGTCTATACACGGATAATACTAGAACTTGAGAATCTCCATGGATAACAACGAGATACTCAAAGGACTTGAACTTAACAAAACTGACATCTTTACATTTTAACTGACTCGAGTAAATGTTTGCCAAGCCGCCCTCCCCCCTTTTTCCCTGGCGGTCTGCAGGAGTATAACTGTAATCCGGAGGCGCAGATTCGATTAAAACAGCTGCGCCGTCTGAGTTAAGCCATGTTTCACTTAGTGCAATAAAATCTATTTTTTTATCACTAATAAGATCGTTGATAAAAAACGTTTTGTTAGTTAAAGCTCTAACATTTAATAGTGCCATATTTAATGTTCGGAGGGCAGAGATGAGTATTATATGCGTTATTGATATTTGGAATGGGAACTAAATTATTTTTGTTAGTGCTGCTCTGTGTGTATTTTTGTTTAATCTGTGATCTGTTTTTATAGTTTTAATACATTGTTCCTCTAAAATAGTAATTTTAATTAGATTATTGGAGTTTATGCCGTATTTCCTAGATTTTCTACGTGCATTGAGATTGCTTATTACAGTATTAATGTTGTGCACTTTAACGGAAGATTCTATTAAACACTTATCATGTCCTAGCACAACAGTATCATTTCGGAAGGGGTTAAGAGCAGAGATAGATAGTCAAGATAAACGAATTACCTTCGATATGTTTTCGGAGAGGACCCGGGCGCCAAAACTGTTCGGATGCAGGCCATCACGCTTGAAGAAACGCGGCCTTTCCAAAAAGAGATTCCAATTGTTGATGAAACTGACGTCTTTCTTCTTGCAGAAACCCTGTAAGCCAGTTGTTCAATCCAAGCAGCCACTCCCCTGCTGGTCATTCAATGGAGAAGAATGAGAGGTGAAAACAGAAGATCTCACATTGACATCAGAACAGACAGAATGCTCAGTAAATGGTAAAGTCATTCAGAATACAAGTCATGTTTATGTTATTTTCCTTTTTTTCTTATCAGAGATACAAACAATAGATATGATTCAATTGGTAAGTAGAATTCTAAAATTTTATCTTCTCTAACGCAGATGTTTGATTCCAGTTATCGTTTGGGCACTGAATGATGAGACCTGTCAGTATTTGGGTTTAGACTACCCAGTTTACTGTTCACAGCAATGCCTAAATATATAGAGGTGCACATGGAAGACACATTTGAACAGGGGAAGACCACCCACAGGAAACATCTTTACCAGGAACTTGTGCAAACATCACTTGACGACCTGAGAAGATTAAATAATTAGCTGTAATTTCACACCATGGCCTGTGTCTGATGGCGGGACAAGACACGCATGGAGAGATTGCTGTCATCAGTCCCACATTTTCTCTCAAATATTTGCTTTCTTCTTCTCTTTCACTCCAGTCGGATTCCTTCCTATTTGGTTTCTGCACAAGGAAATTAGTAAGAAAAAGATTTAATCTTGCTGTATTAAAGTATAAATTAAAAATCTTTGAAAGGTGTGAATGGAGTGAGTCTATAAAGAAAGACAAGTCAAGGATTACACCATGAAAAGTTTGGTCTTAGAAATGACATCTCCAGCCTAGAGGGTGTTGGTCAAGAAAAGCATGGAGTCTTGGGATTCCTTCCCCAAATATTATTTTGAATATTATTTGACTTTTATTCCTTATGTGTCACAGGATACAAATTTAAAAATAAATACACTCCTGTCAACACACACACTGCCCTCCTTTCACCCTGAGGTGCCCACTGTGCTCTCCTCTCGTGTGTTATTTATGCCCTCTCAATAAGGTGCCTTGTGTTGTCTTCTCATCTTCTTTGATGTTCTCTCTTGCTCTTCTTATCTTTAGCCCATCTATCATTAATTCAGTTTGTGAGTCCTGGGGCTCAGATCCTATCTCAGTAGCACTGGACACAACACAAGAGTTCTCCTTATCTTTTGTCTGTTTTTTTAATTCCAAAGCTCCATCTGTTCCACTCAGTCTGATTATTAAACATTTGGATTTCTGACCCCACATTTGGATTGACCACATTGTTTTAAGTGTAAACCCCTACGAGTGATCACGATCCAGGGAAGTGGGCATCACATGTCACCTGATAGAAGTTTAGTCCTCCTTTGTCATTCCAGTTTCTCAGTTCACACGGCACACACTCGAACAGTTGGCATTGAGAAGCCATTTGAACTGATAAAAGAAGACAACTAGTAAGGCCAAAATTTGTTTCCACTAGGGAACACCCTGGTAAAGTAGAGGGTCACACAATAAGTAAACAGAACACATTGGCAAATGGAGTAAAAGACAAAACACATTAAAGAAAATCATGGAGAACATGAAAAGCATGGATACCAAAGACCAACAAGCAGGTGGTGAGCTGACTGGAGACGGAATCAAAAGTGGTAACAGTCGGCTTAAACGGGTCTGTCAGATATCAACTGGCCATCGAGATTGTGATGGCTTAACACATCATAAGAAGTTGACATCCAGAAACAAGAAATGCCGACAGGAGATGTGCCCCTAGCTGGCACCACAGATACAATGACTGGCACTTGTCTTACTGTACTGTAGTTGCACAAATGTACACCTGCAGCATTCATTTCTGTGTTTCTGTGGTTATAAGAACACGGTCAGAAATCTCACTGGTAGGACATCCAGTCCTGATAAACATAAATAATTCTGTTCCTTCTTCATCAGATATCATGCAGATTCAAAGCCAAGGGCCAGTAGGCTGTTAATTCTGGAAATCCATTTTCTGTCTGGGCTTAGTACTCCAGCCATTTTCATGTCCATTGTTCTGCTAATAAGAAGGGGTCTTTATGAAGGGAAATTTGACTAAACCCCAAAAATGCAAAAGATATTCTAAGACTCCAGAAGAGGAAAATGAAAGTAAGTTAAAGTTGCGAGTGAGAACTGAAGAGATGATGTTTTAAGTTGACCCACGTGATTACTCAGTAACACAGCTCTCTGCTTCTCCAGAAAAGTCACCACGTGTCATGGATGCAGGTACAATATTTGAACTGGGGGCCACTGGGAGTCTTTAGAGCCTCACTCTTTACTGCACTCATTAAGTTTATTTATTTTTATTTTTTTACAGAATGGAGGATAATATGTAGCTCAGCAGGTATAGTTGATAAGCCAGTCGTGACCTTAGGATAAAATTCTCATTTTTTGTCTGTAGTCTTTGTGCCTTCATGTTAAACGATTCACCTTCATGACCATGAGAAGTAGCACCTTGTGAGCTCTGTGACTTTCCCCCAGGTTTGAGTTAATGGCTGAGGTCCCTCTGCGTGGGTGACATGTTGGCACAGTGGTAGCACTGCTGTCTCGCAGTAAGGACACTGGGGTTAACATCCTGGGGGCTACTTGTGTGGAGTTTGCATGGTCTGCCTGTGATTGTGTGGGTTTCCTCTGTGTGCTTCAAAGACATGCAGGTTAGGTGGTCTGGTGACACTCAGTTAGCCGTGATGTGTGTCTGAGTGTTTGCTCGCTGATGGACTGGTGTCCCATCCATGGTTTGTTCCTGCCTTGCCCTGATGTTTGCTATGATTAGCTCTATCAGCCACACGACTTTGCCCTGGATAAGCAGGTTATGAAAATGGATGACTGCTTGTTCTGTGTGTTTAAAGGCAGATGACCTGCTAGTTAAGGAACAGGAAGCCCTCAGCATTTCTTGCCCCCTGGTGGTCTCTTTGAATATCGGTAGTTCATTTATTCCTATGAAGGTCCCTAAACAATCCTCTGTCAAAAACAGCTGGATTCTCCTTGGCAGGTGGACATTTTTTGTGTTCCAAGAGCATCAGAGAAGTCAGTAAAGACAGAACTAAAGACCGGACCCTCCTTGTGCAGACAGAATTTCTTGGATTTCATCCTCGGTACAAAGGACGCTTGTTTGTCTTGTAGACTTTATTCTCAGAAGGTCATTTTGATTTGGTGGTCTTGTACGATTAGCACTGCATGTCATTGTCACTAATCCTGCTACTTAAAGACTCCATGATATCCCATCTATCACTTAGGACCCTGTTATATTTTAGTGCAGACCCTTTCTCAGGCCCACCGTGAATTTGCTACATTTCCAGTGTGTCGATGTTGAAGTATTTGTGAGATGACAACACTTAGGACACACTTGAGGTTTTCACTCACAACATTTGTACTTTTTAAAGTAAACTGAGTGCTGCTGAGTCCTCACAGGGCCCCCTGTCCATTCTCAGACCCATCAGTGTCCAATCCTGTCCCCTCTTTAGTGCCACTTTGTATTTTGTCCTGCAGTCTTGTCCTTTGTCATCACTACCAGTGTTGTCACCTCATATTTCCTCTCATCCCCCCTCTCCTTATTAAAGCCCCCCTCACCTGTACTGACCAGTCACATGGTCTCCCCGCTGACTGACTGACTTGTGACACTTGTGTATTTGAGTTCATCCTCATCACTGACAGGCAGCCATCTTGTGTTGTTAGAGTTAGTTCCATAAATTCAGTGCCCCCTGTTGTCATTTCTGACAAGGAACTGAGAAACATAAATAAAAGGCCACAAATGCAGTGTAAGGATGAGAAAATTGACAGAATCATCAACAGAGCAGAGCAGCACATAATGAATCAAAGTGGACAGGAATGACAGGAACAGGAGGGCAACAGGCCAGGGGGGCATGAGACCCTTAGGTTAGTGGACGACAAGCCTGAGAGCCGCTGGACGAATCTGTTAATGAGTGCCAGGCCTCACTGGTGGTCTTCTTGCTTGTATCTTTAACAAATCCTCACTGTGTGATTCGTCTTTTATTAAAATGTCACCGTTCTTATGCTGTTCAGTTCACAGTGTGGTGATCAGGATCTTTAAGTTTAAATGAAGAAGAAATGGTAGACAGGCAGAGTGGAGGAGGTCAAAGGTGTGACTACACAAGGTGGCCGAGCAGTGACACAAAGAGACATACGAGGGGCTCGGTGGACTTTGGTTTGTAAAAATAAAAACTAAAATATGAGAACTGAACACATCAACAACAACAACAACTTTTATTTATAAAGCACATTTTCATACAAACAGTAGCTCAAAGTGCGACATGCTGTTTGCCATCTTTGTGTTTTTAATGTTCAGGTCCTTCAAGGAGATTGAATGTGTTGTTGTCTTCCTCAAGTCCCCTGATTTCCTGATTTCCTTTATCTCCTCAGCTGATGTCACTTTATTTTTTATTTTTATTTATTTATTTTTTTTATTAATTTTATTACAATCCATACAAAGCAATCAAGATTTTACAAAAAAAAAATTGAGTTAAGAACAGATCGATCCCCACCCTGAGAGAGAGCAAGCCAAATAACGTTAAATTTAAGGCTTGTAAACATACCTAAATTAAAAATTCTCTGTGCTTTATGAACTTATTTTAAAATATTACTGATTAGATCCTGCCATGTTTTGAAAAAGTCTGTACAGATCCTCTAACTGAGTATTTGATTTTTCCAATTTCAAATAATATAACACATCAGTTTCCCACTGACTTAAAGAGGAGAGTTTGGGTTCTTCCAGTTTATCAGAATAAGTCTGCGTGCCAACAGTGTAGTGAATGCAATCACAATTTGTTTGTCTTTCTCCACTTTAAACCCCTCTGGAAGAACCCCAAACACAGCTGTAAATGGGTTAGGAGGGATTGTGAGTCCAAGGCTGTCTGAGAGGTAATTAAAATTTTTGTCCAGAATAATGTTAATTTGGTGCAGGCCCAGAACATGTGACCTAGTGAGGCTGGGACTTGGTTGCAACGTTCGCAGGTTGGATCATGCCCTGGAAACATTTTGGAGAGTTTTAGTCGAGACAGATGTGCTCGATATATAATTTTGAGTTGTATAATTGTATGCTTTGCGCATATGGAGCTTGAGTGAATTCTCTGCATTGCTACTTTCCACTCCTTTTCTGATATATTAATTGAGAGATCTTTTCCCAGTGTCCTCTTGGATCTTTGAAAGGGAGGGATTGTAAAAGGATTTTATATATTGTAGAGATGGAGTCTAACTCCTTGAAATTGAGCAATAATTTTTCCAGCATGGATGAGGGTGCAAGATGAGGAAAATCTGGAAGGTTCTGTTTAACAAAGTTCCTGATTTGAAGATAGTGAAAGAAATGTGTAGCTGGAATGTTAAATTTGGAATGTAATTGTTCATAGGATGCAAAGACGTTGTCTATATAAAGATCTCTAAGCAAGTTAATTCCAAATTTTTCCAGATATTAAAACTGCATATGTTTGTGAAGGTTGAAAGAGGTGGTTCTCTTGCAGAGGTGCCACAGATAGAAGCTTCTCCGTCTTAAAATGCTTTCTACATTGGTTCCAGATTCTAAGTGAGTGGAGCACAATTGGGTTATTAGTGTATTGCCGATAGCGTGTGTTTATTGGAGCACAGAGCAAGGAATACAAAGAAGTACTGCAGGATTTTACTTCTATTGCGGTCCAAGCCTGTGTATGTTCTTCTATTTGTGTCCAGGTTCTTATCGCCTGTATATTTGCTGCCCAGTAATAAAACTGGAAGTTAGGTAGAGCCATGCCACCTTCTGCCTTTTGTCTTTGTAGGGTCGCTCTTTTGATGCGTGGATGTTTTGAATTCCAAATAAATGAGGTTATTGTTGAATCTAATTGCTTAAAGAATGATTTATTAATGTATATTGGGATGTTTTGAAATAAAAAGGAGCTTAGGAAGAATATTCATCTTAACAGTGTTAATTCTTCCAGCTAGTGTGAGATGAAGGGTTGACCATCTATGCAAGTCTTGTTTAATTTTTTTTCCATGCAGACGAAATTTTGTTGATAAAGAGCTTTATGTTTACTTGTGATGTTTACCCCGAGGTATTTAAACTGTTCTGCAATGATAAAAGGTAGGGTGTCTAATCTAATATTATATGCTTGAGAATTCACTGGAAAGAGTACACTTTTATTCAGATTAATTCTGAGACCAGAGATCTTTTGAAATTCTGTGAGTGCTGCTAAGACTGCAGGCACAGAATTTTCTGGGTCCGATATATACAGTACCATGTCATCTGCATATAATGAGATTTTCTGTTCCAGTCCTTCTCTGCTAATCCCCTTTATCTGATCAGTATTTCGACAATGTATTGCCAGTGGTTCAATGGCAATCAAACAGCAGTGGTGACAAGGGCATCCTTGTCTAGTGCCACGTTCTAGTTTAAAGTAGTCTGAGCAAATGTTGTTGATGCAAACTGAAGCTTCTGGGTTAGTATACAGTAATTTAATCCATGCACAAATGTTGGGCCAAACCCAAACTTCTCCAATGTAGTAAAAGGTATTTCCATTCAATCATGTCGAATGCTTTTCTGCATCCAATGATAATAATATTTCTGGGGTGTTTGATTTAGTTGGTGAGTATATTACATTAAACAGGCGTCGAAGATTTGAAGATAAGTGTCGGCCCCTAATAAATCCAGTTTGGTCTTGTGATATTACGAGGGAGCACTTTCTCCATCCTTCTAGCTATGATTTTAGAGAGTATTTTAACGTCGTTATTCAGAAGTGAAATTGGTCTGTATGATGCACATTGTAATAAGTCCTTATTTTGTTTTGGAAAGACAGTGATTAGTGCTTGGCGAAAGGTTTGTGGAAGAGATTGGTTATCTCTGGCTTCTGTAAATGTTGCTAATAGGAGGGAGCTAGCTGAGCGGAGAATTTCTTGTAAAACTCTGCAGGGTAGCCATCAGGGCCTGCTGCTTTTCCACCTTGGAGTGACTTTATAGCATCTAGTAATTCTGATAATGCCAGAGGTTTATCAAGTTCCTCCACACTAAAAGCGTCTATTTGTGGTATCTGTAATGTATCCAGAAATGCATTAGATTGTGTATTGTCTTCTTTAAACTCAGTAGTATATAGGGATTTATAGTAGTCTCTGAAAGTGTGCATTATATTTTTGTGTTCGATGATTTTATCTCCGTTAGTGTTAGTGATTACGAGATTGCATTGCACTTCTTGCTTGTGAATTTGTTGAGCTAAAAGCTTATTAGCTTTCTCTCCATGTTCATAGTAATGATGTCTGGATTTGTAAATTAGTTGTTCAGTTTCTTTAGTTGTCAAGAGGTTTAATTCTGAATGTAGAGCCTGCCTCCTCCTATGTAGAGTCTCGCTTGGTAGTCTGGCATGTTCTTCATCTATTTTAGTAATTTCGCTTTTTATCTCTGCTACTTTCTTGGCTTGGATTTATTTCTGTGGGAAAGATATGAGATAATCTGTCCTCTTAAGAAGGCCTTAAGAGTTTCCCAGAGTATTCCTGCAGAGATCTCGGGGATGTATTTGTCTCTAGAAACAATTTGATTTGTTTGGATATAAATTCAGTACAATTCTCGTCAGCTAATAGAAGCGGGTTGACGCGCCATCTGCGGGATGAGTGTATGGGGCTTAGTAATTTTAGCTCCAAGATCATAGGTGCATGGTCAGAAATAACAATAGCATCGTATTTGCAAGATTTAATCTTAGGCAAGAAGTTATTGTCTATAAAGAAGTAATCAATCCTTGAGTAGCAATGATGTACTGGTGAGTAGAAAGAATATGTTCTTGAATTTGGGTTTAAAAACCTCCAGGGATCTGATAAGTTGTGATCAGTTATAAACTTTGTAATTATCTTTGCAGTGTTAGATGCGTTCCCCTGTGGAGGAAGTCCTATCTAAAAGTGGATTTAAAACACAATTAAAGTCCCCAGCCATTATAACTTTATGAGTGTTCAGATTGGGAATGGATGCAAATAAATTTTGTATAAATTCCTTATCATCAACATTAGGTGCATAAACATTTATCAAAATCATTTTACAGTTAGATAAGTCTCCCATGACCATTACATATCTCCCTTCAGGATCCAATACTACATCTGATGCTACAAATGGTACTGTTCTATGTATGAGAATTCCCACACCTCTAGTTTTCTTCGTAAAACTAGAATGGAACATTTGGCCAGTCCAGTCTTTTGCAGCGGAACTGATCCTTGCTTAGTAAGTGGGTTTCCTGTAAAAATACTATTTTAGCATTTAGACCTGTTAGGTGAGAGAGTACTTTCTTTCTCTTTAATTCGTGATTCAGGCCTTTAACATTCCAGCTTACGAAGTTAACTGTCCCATCATGGAGACACTGATTCTGAGTTTTTGATGTCATTTTATAGTCTTAACTGGAAGTGAGACATCTTTGGTCTTAATTTCCTATTTCCCCTAGAGTTGTTGCCATGCAGCTTATTATTACGTTGGTAGTTATAATTATAAAGATGTGAGGATAGATTAGGTATAGATCAAGCCTGCTCTCTTTCTCTCCCCCCCTTAACCCCCCACCCTCCCTTTTTGCCTCCCCAAGTGAGGTTAAAACCCACTTCACCCAGTCCCAGTCCCAGTCCTCTGACATACCCAGAGACAGAGCACGTCCAAAGCAAAACAAGCCCCATGCAGCGCTTTAGGGTTAAAAGATAGAGATATCTGTTACCAATATAGTCTTTAAAAGAAAAAAAAAAATTTTGCACTTAAAATATACCTGTATATATATAGTCATCAGCAATTTTAGTGCATTAAGATGATACACCCAGATAATAAACCCGGGGGATGGTGTTAAAATGTGTCCAGAATAAGCATAACAAGTCTTAATGCAGTAATAGCAATAACAATAAACCAAGGGTATGATATTGAACAGTCTCGTTTAGGGTAAGATAAATAATTAGAAAAGAAAAAAAAAAAAAAAAGTAATTAAGCACAATAAAACATAAACAGATAGCGCCTAGTAATACTAAGTAATAATGAGAATATATGCTGATAAAACCCGTATTTTAAAACAAATAGATCAGACAGTAGATTATTAATCCTTGCTATATCATTAACGCCATGACTCACTATTATGTATCAGAATAGTCCGGGATCAGCTTTCTTAATTCTTTTCTGCTTCTTCCTTGCTAGCGAAGACATAGAATTGACCCTGCCATTCCACTTTCAGTTTTGCGGATACAAGAGGCTGTATTTGACGCTGGCTTGCCGTAACCGCTGTTTAATGTTATAGAAGGCTGCGTTTAGTAGCTGTTGCTGGAGAGAAGTCAGGGAAGATACGAATGTGGTTATTTTCATATATAATATCTTCTGAGGAGTGCCATCACCTCTAGCTTAAATGATAATCGTTCAAAACGAACTATAAAAGATCTTGGTCGGGTCTACGGTGTTTGATCGCGTGCGCGTAAGCGCTGCTATCTCAGATTCTGCTTTAAAGTCCTCCCGATTATTTTAGAAAAAGTTCAGCTGCGAATTTCACAGGGTTTGAACTTTCTCGATTCTCAGGCAGACCTTCAATTCTGACATTATACCTTCTACTCCCATCTTCCAAAGCAGCCAGTCTGTCTCCGAGTTTTTGCATTGAGCTGACATTAACTGCTTTTCCTCGGCACTGGCAGCTGCCTTTTCGCCATTTCAATCCGATCGTGAATGTCTCCTTGAGATCCTCCAATTGATCAGTAAGCGTGCTCAGTCTAACCGAGTTTTCCTGAATGCGCTCTTCAATTTTACCCAGCACCTGTCGCTCAAGTTGCACCTCTTGACGCAGCCTTTCCATCTCCTGTTTCAAATCCTGTTTCAGTCTCTCAAGTGCCTTTGCCGTTGCTTTCTCATTAGCCTTCTCGCTTTTCTTTATATCTTGCGTGAGCTCAGCGAGCAGCACCTTCAGTTCAGATAGTTCAATTGTGCTTTTTGTATCGAAGATGAAGCAGCAGGCTCTGCTGAAGCCGGTGTCCCTGCTGCTCCGGCTTGCGTGTTGCGTGTGAAGCCGCGGACTTCAAGGCCCTTTCCAGCTTCAGGTGATCTTCTCCGATCGGCGAGCTATCCAGATCTGCACTCACGATTGCACCTCGCTCCCTTTTCGCTCTCAGCGGCGCGATGTAGCGGACCGTGGTCCCGAGGAGTCTGTACTTTCGCCCATCTGATCCAGGTCTGTCTCTGAGAGGCCGTATCTCGAGCTAGGGCTTGCTGATCGTAGCTTGGATGTAGCTTTAGTCTTCGATTCTTTCGGACCCCCCTTCTTGTTGGCCATGTTTATATGTGCTTACATATACTGTAGCAGTCCCTCTCAGGTTGAATAAATACAAGATATCTCAGGATAATAAGCAAATAATATGAAAAATAACACCGCTGCTAGCGGAGCTCCACTTCAGACGATGTGACTTTAGACCCTGAGACTGCGAGTCCATAGCTCAGTGGGTCTGAAAATGGGAAAGAAGTCAGACACACACACACGGCAGAGAGTGACAGACAATCCAAAGAGGTTTGACTACTGCACTTGTGTCCTGGCCAGAGAAGGATTCATCTCAGGGAGACACTACTGGAAGGTGGAGGTAGGGGGGAAGATTGAGTGGGGTTTAGGAGTCGCCGGAGAGTCGGTCAACACAAAAGGGGGATTACACGGAGACCATATGATGAATACTGGACTGTGTGGCTGAGGAATGAGAATGAGTACAAGGCTGCCATTGGCCATCCTCTCCCTCTCACCCTGAGAGTGAAGCTACAGACAGTGGGGGTCTTTCTGGACTATGATGAAGGTCAGGTCTCCTTTTACAATTCCCAGTCCCATTCTCACCTGTACACCTTCACAGACACCTTCACTGAGCCCCTCTATTCGTTATTCTGTCCTGAACTTAACGATGATGGTAAAAACGCGGCCCCTCTGGTCATCTGCCCCCTGTGCATACACTGACCCCTCCGCACATTGACCTCTCTGTATTAATGTTGTCTGTCCATCTCTGTGTCAGGTCAGAGCAGCACAAAGCTGATGGAGACTTTCTTTAACATTCAGACCACCGAACTCAAAGCAACCCTGAGGTGTCCTGCTGTTTGCTGCTTGTCTGATTTTCATTTTCAGGATTTCTGTGTTTAATTAGACATCAGGACTGAACACTTGGGATTTTTAAATGGCGTTGGATGAAAGCGTCAGCTCCATAAACAAATATAAATCTTCATAATTTGATCTGAGAGTCTGAGAATGAACAGAAATCCTGAGTGCGCGTCTTTAATTTGACATTCAAAGAGGAATTCAACAAAGATGGTTGTGTTCTCCACAGCACTGGATTTGTTTTCTTCAGTTTTTGTGTGATGTCACTTGCTGGTGGTCAGTCCTGATGACCCTGAGGTGCCCACTTTGTGACATTAAAAGACCGAGAGGACATGAAGAGTGTGAGCTGAGCAGAAGAAATCTGAGACCCTGAATATCCAGCCCACTGTCCATTTTGTAACTCACTTATCTAATTCAGGGTCTCAGGGGGCTGAGCAAATGTGGGTGGGGACTACATGGATAAGAACCAACCTGCGACACCAGAACTGAGTGCCAGACCACCAATCACTGTGCTACTACAAGACCACCAATCAGACAAACATGAATTCATATCTAGTGTTATATACTTCTATTGTTAAACATGGACTAAAATACACAACACTGCAAGTCTGCTGAAAAGATCATCAACACTGAGATGAGTTTGTGATGAAATGAAATAAAACAGAAAGGGGCGTCAAATTTAAATAAAGAAAGGCAGGAATTACAAAAATGAGAGAAACTCTGAATAAAGACATGAAAATCAATCATCAGCATCAGTGAGGTGACACAGCACTGTCCTCTGTAATTAAATTGCTTCTCATAAACTTCTCTGAGGGTCCACCTCACAGTCCTAAAACTGCGGCAGACTTGGCGCTCAGAGACGTGAGTGACATGAATTTGGGTCCACATTATTTACGCCTCCCGTCATGCACTCGGGTAATAAAGTTATTAGAGTAGTGTTGTCATAAAAGCAAATGATGAAGAGCAGAACTCAGATTATTCAATTTAGAAGTGGCCATTTTATGAGGTAAGTTAACAAGTCAGCCAGGATTTGCAAGTCACTTTGAATTAAATGGAGGAAGACTAAACTAACTATCCACTATGAAATATTAAAAGTTAAAATAACAGAATACAATAACACAGTCCGTCTTGAGAGGCGCTGCTATTTCTCTAAGATTATAAATAACAATGCTAGTAATCCCAGAGTCTTATTCTCTACTATTGATCGTCTGCTAAACCCAGGTAACAATTCAGTTCAAAATTCTTCTGTTAACTTTTAAGGCTATCCACAACCTTGTCCCTCCTTATCTGTCTGACCTCCTCCATGTTGCCATTCCCTCCTGTACCCTTAGATCCTCTTCCTCCATCTACTTGACTGTCCCCTTCATCCATCTTACCACTGAATGTTCTGCTCCCCAGCTCTAGAACTCACTACCATCTGAGCTTAGAAATATTGAATCATTTTCACTTTTCAAATCTTAACTTAAAACTCATTTATTTAAGACTGCCTTTTCTCTTTGATTACAATTTCTCTGTCTGATTTTAATTTTTGTATTTATTTTTGCTTATAATCTGTTTTTATCTATTGTTTGGTGTCCTTGAGTGTTTAGAATGGTGCCTACAAATAAATACAATGTATTATATCTTATATATATTTCTCTTCTGGTTCGTCCTGCTTCCACTAACTGGTCCTGCCCACACATAGCTGACACGGCATTTCTCAATTCCTATTCGTTCCCCTCCTCGAACCACCACCTTATCATGTTGGAGGGGTTTGCGTGTCACAATGATCTTAGGAGCTCTGTTGTCTGGTGCTTTATGCTCCTGGTAGGGGCCACCCAAGGCAAACTGGTCCTAGGTGAGGGATGAGACAAAGAGCAGTTCAACAGAACTTCTATGATGAATAAAACATTTGAACGGCATTTTCCCTCGCCCAGACACAGGTCACCGGGGCCCCCCTCTGGAGCCAAGCCTGGAGGTGGGGCTCGATGGCAAGCAACTGGTGGCCGGGCCTACACCCATGGGGCTTGGCCGGGCACAGCCCAAAGAGGTAACGTGGGTCCCCCTTCTCATGGGCTCACCACCTATGGGAGGGGTCAAGGAGTTTGGGTGCAGTGTGAGTTGGGTGGTGGCCGAAGACGGGGACCTTGGCGGTCCAATCCTCGGGTACAGAAGCTGGCTCTTGGGACGTGGAATGTCACTTCTCTGAAGGGGAAGGAACCTGAGCTAGTGCGCGAGGTCGAGAGGTTCCGGCTAGATATAGACAGGCTCACCTCAACACACAGCTTGGACTCTGGAACCAATCTCCTTGAGATGGGCTGGACTCTCTAACACTCTGGAGTTGCCAGAGGCACCAAGCGGGTGTGGGCATACTTATTGCAACCCAACTTGGAGTCTGTACATTGGGGTTTACCCCGGTGGACGAGAGGGTAGCCTCCCTCCACCTTTGGGTTGGGGGACGGGTCCTGACTGTTGTTTGTGTGTATCGTCCGAACGGCAGTTTGGAGTACCCATCATTTTTGCTTTTTTCCTCTCTTGTTTGCAATATGATGAGGAGACTGGAGAATATTGGAGGAATATTTTGGAAGAAGAGGCCGTCAGGATCTACATGAATGAATAAAATAGTTACTGTGTGTTGAATTATTACATCCAGAGAGTAAAAGGTGACAAAGAAAATGAAGAGCAGCAGAACAAAGTGTGACAGGTGACAAGGCTGAGGTGTGACTTTGAGGACGCCCACCCAGATAAGCTATTAGATGGAACTTCATGCACTTCTTCCTGTGGACCTCCAAAACATTCAAACTAATGTGTCGACCTAAGCTACTTGATTTTTTAATGAAAGTAATTACAAGGATGTGTGTGTTTGGAAATACAAAAACGTTTTTATTTCTAAAGTATTAAAAAATGAGATTTATGTGACCCTAAAGTTAAAAAACCGCCTGGAGAAATCCACACACAAAATAGCAGATTTCAAAAATGTCAGTTAATTCTATTGACGTCCTTATAAGGGCATAATTTGCACACATTTATTGATTTAAACATTAGTTCAATGCCCTGCGGTGGGCTGGCACCATGCCCGGGGTTTGTTTCCTGCCTTGCGCTCTGTGTTGGCTGGGATTGGCTCCAGCAGACCCCCTGTGACCCTGTGGTTAGGATATAGCAGGTTGAATAATGGATGGATGGATGGATAGTTCAATGCCACAGATTTGTGGGATGCTGTCTGTTTTTCAAATTTGTTTTCTTTATTTCAGTTCTTAATATAACTGACTGCATTCTTGATATAAAAATCTAATTAATTCAAACACATTTAGATTTTAACTACAGCTCTGTACTTCACTCAGACACTTCAGATGAGTCCTTGAGGAGAGTGAAAAGTCCTTGTTGAAGCTGTAGACAACTTTATAATCATGTGGCAGAAATGTGCATCCAAAGTGATGTTCAAATCACAATGATTTATTAAAAATTAAGTCATAAAGTAGCCTGCCAGTGGTCTCAGGTCAAGTCTGATCTTTTCATTTGCTCCTCTTATTTAGGTGACAAGGCCTCACTGTGTTTCAGGCTCTCAGCTGTTTTCTTGTTTATAGTCCACATCTTCAGATGGCTCTGAGATGACAAATCAACTTCCAATTGTGAATGTAGCTGCCCCTCAGCTGGAGTTCTTGGGCCTTTTCATGCCAGATTTGTCCAAAACGCAATAATAAACAGAATGCTCCTGCTGAATGCTGCATCACTGAAATTCCCAGGAGCCATTTCAGGGTCAATTGTCACTTTTCTGCCAGTCTCCACTACTGTGAGGTTTTTGTCTCTGAGCTGAACATGAAGACCTGAAGAAGCAGACCACCAGTGCACATTTGTCTTTGTGTAGTCACACACTGACTTCAGAGGCCTCTTGTTATATTCTGACACCATCACATCTGTTACTGAATAGTAAGGAGTGATGAGTGGACCCTGCTGAGTTCACTTCACCTCAAGGTGGGCCGAATCATGGAAAGGATTGGGGACTTCGGCACATTTAGTGAAATGCACTGAAATCAATTAGAAATGAGAAACTGAACCAGTTCTCAGTGGGCTGTACTGGTACAGTGATCTTTAAAGTGTCTCTGAGAGCACGGAAACTACGCTGGCCAATCTAACCACTGTGCCACTGTACCTCCCTGAGAGAAAATAGAAATAGAATAGAATAGAAGAAATAACTTTTTATTATATTACTAATATCATGTGTTCATGCAGAATCGTGAGAAAAAAGTTTATGATGTAATAAAAGACAATTGTGACCAGTGCTGTACAATGGCAAATGGTATGAAAAATATCCATGAAATAAAGAAAAAGTAAAATCTCAAGTTACTCATTTTGCATAATCCACATTTAGGCTATTCAGGTGTTTGCTCAAAACATGCACAACAAAGGTGTTACAACTAAACTACTGTTAAACCGATAATTCAGTGCACATCACAAACAGGAAATGCACTTTTTCAGTTCAAAAGCACAGCATTATGGGAATGCCTTTAATGTTGATGACGGGCACTGAGTTTTTCAGAAGTTTCTCTTTAACGATACAAAAAAAAAAAAAATGGCAAAAATAAGTCAATGTTTGTAAATGGCAACCTCTGGTGGTAATGAATAGAATTTGAAATGGAGTCAAATCCATCTGTCCTTTTTTTTGTTTTCTGTTCATTTAACTTTGAAGTCCATTAAAGTTTGCTTATAATTTTATAACCGTATTATAATGAAGTGAAGCCCTCAGTCACACTCCCACTCAATGGACATTTTGTTCACCACACATTACAGGGTTTTGTGCTTTTATTGCCATGTCTGTGGTGTCACATTCCCAATGACAACTTGTTGATTATGACAGTCGTGTCACTGGAGCCTCCTCTTGTTGTCACTTTATGGTAGAGCAGCATCACAGGAGTCTTTGGCTTCCTTGGTGGTCCAGTGGGTAGTCAGAAATGTGAGTGGTTTGGGTGGACAAAATACAAAAATGCCTCTTTTGTCTGAACTGGTGGCACACTGGTCAGTGCTGCTGACTCATTTCTGGATTTCAGTTCTGTTCCCAGTCATCGTCTCTTTGACTTTACAGTAGATGTCCTCCCTGTGTCTCCAGTGACATTCCTACTCATACTTGACTATTTGTTTGGTTAACTGATGACTCTAAACTGGTTCTGTGGTGTGTGTGACGGACACCACGTGTGTCCTACTTTGTGCTCCTGGACATCGTTGGCCTCCCACAGCCCTTTTGTATCTCAGCAGGTTTAAGGATATCACACTTTGTATGTTATTCTGTCCAAGTCTGTCTGTCTCAGCTGATTCACACACCTTTGCTTCATGTTCTTCTCCTTTCAGTCTCCTTTGGCCTCTCGTTGTTTGTGAGGAGGCTCCTTGTGTCATTTCTCATGATGTCTCTTCTATGGCCTGCCCTCCTGCTCTTATTGTTTGGTCATTTTATATGAAATAACTGCCCACTGAAGTCAGTCTGATTGTTAAATGCCATTATTGTTATAGTTTATTTTGTCACGTGTGTCTCTAAGACACAGAATGGTCATGCATGCAGGTCAGTTGGTCTATCTGAAGTGTGAGTTTGTCACTCTGGCACACTCAGTATGTCTCATGTTGCTCCTCACACTGCTGCAGATCCTTGAGCATTGTGAACTTTATTTAAATGCACAGAGTTAATGTCACTACTCAGTCACTAATGCCAGTGTCCTCTCTTACAGACATGGCATAACAGCGTCACTAATGCAGGGGATGACAGCAATGAGGATCTGGGCAGCTGGGCAGGTGGTCTCCAGTGTGTTGGAGTTTAGATTTTTCTTTTACAATCCACAGCTTTGCTAATGACTTGAAGAGACTTTAACATCACACACTGACTCTCATGTCCGTACTCTTGGCGTCTTTAGAGGGTCAATGCAATGTGACACATTTACAAGCACACTACTTGGAGTGTTGGGACCCCTGACACCTGTAGTGAATGGTCTAGAAAAAGATGAACAGTTTTTGATTTAATAAAGAAATAAAGAAACGTTTGTCAACTGGGCTGAGGTCCCACTGCACTGTCACACATTTCAGGTCACTTTGTGTTGTGATCAAATTTGAGGGACATGGAATATCAAACATGAGGGGGGACACACTGAACAGCACCCACCCCAGTCACACAATCCATGTGCCACACAGTCAATGATGACGTCATCAGCTCAAGTCACTGACACATGGGGGCACGAAGTACAGAAAGGGAAAAAAAGACATCAGACTGGCAGTTCACATGGTGGCCGGTTAACTTTTAATATCAATAAATTTAAAGTAAGTGTGCATGTGAAGTGTTAATGAACATTTTTGATGGCTTATATGTAGTCTTATATGCCCAGAAAAGCAAAATTGGCATTTATAGTCACTTTAGAACTGATTAATGAAAACAATATTAAAATACAAATGAACTAAAAAATACAGCAATTTACAAACTAATAAAAAATCTGATGTGAGTGTCATATGCAAGTCACAGAGCCCCTCTGAGATGGTGGTGCCATTGCCTCACATCTTGCCACTGCCGGCATACTCTTTATGTATTCTCCTCATGTCCATCTCCAAGTTCTCTTCATCTTCAAAGACCTTCAGCTCCAACCAGACCCCTGACCAGTGAGTGATGTCACCCTGTGTGGGTTGCCATCCTGGGTTTGTAATTTCCTGCTCTGAGCCCACTACTGCTGGTAGAGACTGCAATATCTTGAAATGAGGAGGTCCAGAAAATGGATGGATAGGTGAGAGGCAAACTAAAATAAAGGAAATTGATGCAGGGGTGTAAACAGGAGTCAATACAGTAAACCGATTTAAAGTGAAACTCTAAGGCCACCAGAGGGCAGCAAGTCTGCTCTAGGTGGTTGATTGCTGATGTTCTCAGATTAGCTGATCTCCATTCACTCTACTGAGTGTTAAACAGCCATCACAACACGTCAGTCAGTATGTGTTATTAGTAAAGGAGCATCTCGTACAGAATGGAAAATTTAAACACTTTGTCATACAAATCAGAGAAGTGAATAAGAAGAAACAGCAAAGATTAAAGAGGATTTAAAACTTCTATTAATGTAATCTCCATCAAATTAAAATGGAGTATATTGTACTAGCTAGCCTTAGGTTATGAAAGAGTTAAACCATTACAAACTCATGCCTTTTATTTTTTATTTTTCTTAATGCATGGAAAGCCACCATTATCTACCAGCCCTAGGTCAGGAATGTGACAAGTGATTTAGTGGACAAAGAGGGCAGGTCACTTCTAGGGACAGTTGGTAACTATATTTTGGTTTTAAAAATAATGTTAGCAGCTTGGGGCAGAAAATCATTTATTTCTGATAAAGCATGAGAAAACAGTGGAGGTATGGATAAACTTTAGGAATGAAGGATTTGTGTTTTAGGAGTCAGATAATGGTGGAAAATGTTCAAGTGAAATAGGGTACCACTGTGGGTGATTGAGGGATCCTGTGATGGGCAGGCAGTATATTGGGACTGGCCCTTCTTCTGTCCACTATTCTTACAATCTGTAACCTCGTACTTAAAAAAATAACACTTGAAAATGGGTGTTAAAGGTGTGCCACAAATACACTGTGTTCCACCCGCCCTTCTATATTTTACACTGGTTCCAAGAAAAGGCGTTAAACTACACCTGGCTCGGCAAACGGCCCCCCAACTTGCAGGAAAAACTTGGCCGTTGGTGGAAGAATTGGCACTCCAGCCACTGTGAAAACTTCACACAGCACCGAAATAGCAGATAGGACTCCTTTTAGCTTTCCATGAAAGTAGCTCAGCTGCAGCCGCCCACTGGAAAGCTACTCAGAATATGAAGGGATGGGGAAATATATGCTCCGACCTCGATGAGTGATGTCTCAGTGAGAGAGACATTTTATTCATGACTTTGTGTGGTAGTTGATGGGTGCACATGAGGTGACACTCCTCTGGTCTTGGGTGACTTAAATATGACCACTGGCACTGACAGGGCAGGCTATGAGGATTGTGTCAGCCCCATGGGTCTTGTAACCATGGTGAAAATGGCTCTATGTTCATTGACTTTGCAAGAGGTCTGGGGCTGCGGATCGCTGGATCCTGGTTCCAGTGCCCTGAGTCAGATCGTTGGACTTGGTCCTCCAATACTGGTGGTGCAGTGAAGGAGATAGGTCATATCCTCATGGGCAGACGCTGGAGGCTCCTACAAAAACGCAGGGTCTACAGAAGTGCCCAGTTTGTGAATTCTGACCACAGACAGGTTGTTGCTACTCTGAAGATCCAGCTTAGGTTCAGTAGGCTACCACCTACTAGTAATAATAATAATACATTTTATTTATATAGCACCTTTCCCATGCTCAAGGCACTTACAGAATATAAGAAAGAATGGCAGGGTATACAGTATATAGCATTGTACAAACCAAATGAACAAATAAAGAAGATTATTACAGTAAATTCAGAGAAAGCCTAACAGACAACATAATTGATGGTCTAGCACACACACGCATACAGGTTACATGAGCATCTTGACAGAGAGGTAAACTGAGAGAAGGGTAATAAAATCAAGTAGAGCTAAAAGCCTTCCTGAACAGATGAGTTTTGAGTTGTTTTTTTTTTTTAATTCATGGAGTCCGCTGATCTGATTAATTTCAGTAGGTCATTCCAGAGTCTGGGTGCTATACAGGTGAAGGCCCTGTCACCCATGGAGTGTAGGTTAGTGTGAGGCACAACAAGATGCCAGAATCAGAGGACCTCAGTGGGTGGACAGGCACATAGTGATGGAGGAGGTCAATGATGTAGTTTGTGCAAGGTTATTTAAGGCTTTGTAGGTTATTAGTAGGATTTTATATTCGATTCTGTAAGACACAGGGAGCCAGTGAAGACGGAGCAGGATGGGTGTGATGTGCTCGCTGCTGCTGGTTTGAGTAAGAACTCTGCAGCTGAGTTTTGAATAAACTGGAGCTGTGATATAAGATTAGAAGGGACACCTGCCAGCAGCGACTTACAATAATTGATGTGGGATGTGATAAAAGCATGGACAAGTTTCTCAGCATTAGAAAAGGAGAGGGATGAGCGACCACGGTATATGTTACGGAGGTGAAAATAAGAAAGTTTCTTAATGTGATTTATGTGGGCGGAATAAGAGAGGAACGAATCAAAAATGACACCAAAATTCTTTGTAGTAGAGGCAGGTCTGATGAGATACAATACAATACAATTTATTTTGTATAGCCCAAAATCACACAAGGAGTGCCACAATTTGCTTTAACAGGCCCTTCCTCTTGACAGCCCCCCAGCCTTGACTCTCTAAGAAGACAAGGAAAAACTTCAAAAAAACCCCAGTAGGGAAAAATGGAAGAAACCTCAGTAAAACAGTTCAAAGAGAGATCCTTTCCAGGTAGGTTGGGCGTGCAGTGGGTGTCAAAAAGAAGTGGGTCAATACAATACAATACCTCAATAGGCTACAGTGTAAAAATAAAAAGTTTAGAAGTACGTAGCAGAATTTAACAATGGATGCCATCATATTATATGATTTGGATTTGTTTATAATCCTGGAGCCCTCATCCATCAAGCTGCTTCCCCCACTTGACCATTCCACAGCTGAAACAATGCTAAGGCCAGCCAATCCGATGAAAAGACCTCTCTTTCCCATGATTCCAGTGATCCTCCATCACGGATGACTTTACCATAAGCAGGCACAAAAACTTGGCAGGTGGGCCATGGCACCAAGTGCCACATTTGAATACAGAGAAGAGAACAGAATAGGTGAGGGTTAGTATCAAATTATAACTATCATGTTACTTATGTTTTAGTGCTAATGAATAACAACAGAGATGCAGTATGTACAGTAAATCAGCAGCTCTAGTCAGGATATGCTAAACTGAAGTAGTGAGTCTTCAGCTGGGATTTAAAAGCTGAGACTGAAGGGGCATCTCTTATTGTAGCAGGCAGACCATTCCACAGTTTAGGGGCCCTGTAACTAAAAGCTCGACCTCCCACTGTTATTTTATTAATCCTTGGAATCATCTTGAGATCTTAATGTAGCGCTCTGGTATGTAAGTCATGATAAGTTCAGACAAGTAAGTCGGACCTTGGCCATTTAATGCTTTATATGTTAACAAGAGGATTTTGTAATCTGCCCTAAACTTAACCGGGAGCCAGTGTACGGATTTAAGAACTGGAGTTATGTGTTCATACTTTCTTGTTCTTGTGATAATTCTTGCAGCAGCATTTTGGATTAACTGGAGGCTGTATAAAGAACCATCCAGTGAACACCACATTGCAGTAGTTAATCCTACTAGAAATAAATGCATGAATTAATTTCTCACAATCCTGTTTATTTAGAAAGGCCTTAATTTCCTAACATTTTTAAGATGGAAGAAACATGATTTGGACAACTTTGTAATATGTGCTTTAAATGACATGCTAGAGTCAAAGAGAACTCTGAGATTTTGGGCTGATTCAGTAAAATAAAGGGGTGATACCAACTGAGTTAAATGATGACAGAATATTGTTGTGATCAACGTCATTCCCTCCAACAATTAACATCTCTGTTTTATCTGTGTTTAAAGACAAGTAGTTCTCATCCATCCAGTCCTTTAATTCACTAGCACAACTAATTAAAGACAACATCGGAGAAACTTCATTTGATCTAAATGAAAGGTATAACTGGGTGTCATCTGCATATGAGTGAAAATGAACATTATGTTTCCTAATGATAGATCCCAGTGTAAGCATGTAAAGTGAAAACAGTAAAGGTCCCAGTACCCTGAGCTCCCAGAGCCCTGCGGATCCCCATATTGAACTTCTGTGTATAATTATGGAGTACTGTCAGCACATTTCTGTACATATTGGAATCGATTTGATAAATAAGAACTAAACCAAGCGAGCATGGTGCCTGTAAGCCCAACATCATTTTCTAGCCTGTGCAGTAAAATAGAATGGTCAATGGTGTCAAATGCTGCACTTAAGTCTAACAACATAATTACAGTGGTGTTTCCTTCATCAGAGGATATCAGAATGTTGATTACAACCCGTGTTAGTGCCGTTTCTGTACTATGACCAGTTTGGAATTTCTCAAATAAATTGTAATGCGTAAGGTGTGACTGAAGCTGATTGGCAACTACTTTTCTAGTATTTTAGAGAGAAAGGTAAATTTGAAATAGGCCTATAGATATTAAGACTGTGTGGGTCCAGGTCTGACTTTTTAAGTAATGGTTTAATGTATGACACTTTTAGTGCTTCAGGTACTGTACTATGCAATAATGAACTATTGATAATGTTTAGAATAGGCGCTGCAAGAACATCCATGGCACTTTTTACTAGTTTTGTTGGCACTGGATCTAGGAAACAAGTAATGGGCTTCATTTTAGAAATTAAAGTTAAGACTTCCTGCTCAGTTACAGGATTAAAATGACTAAAGTGCTGAATGCAATGTGCAGAAGGGTCTGTTAAGCTAGTATTTGGTTTGTACTGTGATGCTGAGATTTTGGATCTTGTATTTTAATTTTCTCATTGAAAAAGTTCATAAAGTCTGTACTGTTAATGTCTATTGGTATTTTGCACTGTAGATCTGATAAGATCACTGCCAAGATGGATTGGGAAGGAGCTCATTTTATTAAGTTGCATTTTAGTCCCAATGTGCAGGAGTTTGTTGCAATTTAATTTTAAAGAGTTCTGCTCCATCCAGGTTTAATTTCACTAAGGCAGGTTGTGAGCTAAGAAAGCTCTGATGAACTTCCACTTTTAACACTGAAGTAGAGTTGAGTATCATCTGCATAAAAATGATAGCCCAGTCCATAGCTACAAATAATCTGGCCAAGGGGAAGCATATAAATACAGAAGAGATGAGGGCCGAGGACCGAGCCCTGGGGAACTCCTTCTTGTGTGACTGCGCTGAGCTGGATCTGCTGTTGCTAAGACTAACAAACTCTTTGCCTATCAGTCAGATAAGACTTGAACCACTGGAAAGCAGTGCCAGACATACCCAGCATGTTCTCCATTCTGGACAGTAGAATGTCATGTCTGACCTAAGTGTCAAATGCTGCACTGAGGTCTAACAGAATTAATATGCTAGTTTGTCCAGAGTCTGCTGCCATAAGCAAATCATTGGTTACCTGTAGCAGAGCAGTTTCACAGCTGTGCCACGCTCTGAAACCAGACTGAAAGGGTTCCATCAAGTTATTAGTGGTTAAGTGGTGAGCTTGGAGGCTACAACACTCTCAAGAACTTTGACAGGAAAGGTAAGTGGGAAATAGGCCAGAAATTGTTAAGATTGTCAGCATCAAGACCAGACTTTTTTAACTTTTTTGGTTACAGAAGCGATTTTAAAGTGAGCAGCACAGAAGCAGTGTCAAGGGATGAGTTTATTATTGTTGTAACAGTTGGGATTATGGCATGAAGGCAGGATTTAAGTAGTGTGCTGGGGATGGGGTCCAGTACACAAGTAGTTGGCCTCATCTTACAAAGCAGGTTATTAAGAAACGCAGATGTGAATGGTGAGAACTTAGAGACAGAGCTGGATGGAGTGGGAAAACACGGAGAGATATAAACAGATATTGGATTTATGTTAGTTGAATTATTTAGATCTTTAATTTTGTTACGGAAAAAGTGGAGGAATTCCTCACAGACTTCAGTAGAACAGGTAGTTTGGGCCAGATCGGGTTCGAGTAGTTTATTAACTACAGAAAACAAAACCCTTGCTTTATCGTGGCCACTTTCTATTATTCTGCCAAAGTGGGTGTTCTTAGCAGCAGTTAGTGCTTCTCTGTAAGCTCTTTGGTGGTCAGAGAATGCCTGGATGTGCACGGTGAGGCCAGTCTTACGTGACATTCTCTCAAGGCATAAGCCAGCTGCTTTCATAGATCGCAATTCTAATTTATACCAAGGAGCTAAACACTTAAAGGAAACCTCCTTATGTTTTAAAGGAGCTGTTGTATCTAATGCTGACTGAAGGGCTGAGTTATAGTGGTCAACAAGACTATCTAGTGTTGACGGAATAAGTGCAGACTGTAAAAGAAATGGATCCAGAAAGGATAGAGTGGCAGATAGTTTTAAGGTTTCTGTAAGAAATTTGTTGTTTACAGGTAAGAGGAGGAAAGGCAGTGAGACAGTGAAAATACTGTTTTATGGTCAGAGTCCCAAATCAGTGCTGTAAATGTTGGCAACAGATAGTCCAGAAGTGCAGATCAGATCCAGTATATGACCACCAGAGTGGGTGGGAAAATCAACATGTTGTGTCAAGTCAAAACAGTCCAGTAAGGATAGGAATTCATTTCTCAGTTTAGGATGTTGAAATCACTGAGTAGGATAATTCTCTGAGAATAAGAGCTTAGGTGGGTTAAAAGTTCAATCAGATCAGATAAGAAGGCTGAACCTGGCAAAACTGCAAGATCAGGTAGTTTCTAATGCATTTGCATCCAGTTTGTGTGAAAACTTGCAGATACCACAGTGATGTGAGTGGCCATCCATGACAACATCCCTGAAGGTTGCATGGCTTGATGGTAACTCCAGTCTGGAACTGAGAAGGACAGCTGAGAGGGCTCTGAAGGCAAATAAGAAGGCGTTTGTTAGAGGGAATCTGAGAGCAGATGACACACCATTTATGATCTAATGACCTATGACCTGCTTACAGAGGAGCATTACACAGCTCTGAATCTGTTCCTTGGAGAGTCGCAGTCAGGGTGGCTGATGGAAAGATCCTTATGGATGACACTGCAGTTGTGACCCGCTGGGCTGGCTACTTTAAGCAGCTGTTTAAAGTTCATCCTCCAGCTAGGACGTTGGGTATCTCTGGGTCCCGATTCTTGAGGCTGATCCTCCAATTAGCTTTGAACCACCCAATCTCATTGGTGAACCACCTGAGGGTAGGGAAGGCTGCAGAGATCTGTGGTATCTGGGGTGACCTTCTCCATGCTAGTAGTAAGGCTGTCCTCTTGGCATTGCAAGCGGGGCGGCTTTGCTTAGGGCAGAGGGGCAATGCCCCTTAAAACAAACGTCCTGCCCCTTAAATCAAACTTTTAGAAGTTGAGAAAGAAAATAAAAGATTGCCCACAAACTGAATATGGAGAAGATTTACTACAGTAGCTGAAAAATCCACTGGAAAAGGCACAAATGAGATGATAGGTTTCACCTCTTGTTACGCTCTTTCCCTCGGTGCACTGTTTGTCCGCATCTCACACAGTACTCCACGTAGAGATCCCACTCACCCTCCCCCGGCTAAACATCCAATCACTGTTAGTATGCAAATGACCCGGTGTCAGGTTTCTAAGTAGGCAGAGCAGAGCAAAATGAGTTGCGCAACAGCGGGAGGCTTTGAGGAAGCAGCAAATCTCTGTTGTCAACATCATAGCGACTCGTGATATAATTAACAACAACTAAAAAATATATCTATATTTGTACAGTTAATGGGGGACTAGTCCATTGTTCTCACAGTTTCAGTCTGGTAGAGAAGTGTTTCTTTCTCTTTCCTCAAGTACCACTGTGTCTACTGCATAGAGCACTGGAGGACCCGTGTCTGTCTGTCAGACCCAACACAAAGCCCCGCCTCAGCTTCAACTCTGCACTCAACAGTTTTCTCGTTTCATATACTGATGTAATCCCAGCGATTTTAGTAAAGATTATTCACTTTCTACCCAGCTTTCAGCAGCTCACAAAGGGAAAGTTAATGCTGTGAGATGCATCCTTTTTCCCAAGCTTTTTAAAAGTGTAGCGCTGCTCCTGCCTGTACCAATAGCAGTAACAATGATGCTGCTGCGGTACATCAGAGACGATCAGCTGGCATGTCTACTCCTGTGGCATCAACAGGCACTGGTTCTCCTGTACCTCTGCCAACAATTGCTGCCCCAAAGCAACCCGCTCAGCTACCCAGTGACTTAAATGGCAATACGCCATCCCAGGCAATACTGGGTAGTTACCCCAAACATGTATTTGGTGGTACAACATTAAGATCATTCAATTATGCCTGGTACCGCACACGACCATGGCTGGAGTACTCTGTTGTGCAGGACTCATGCTTCTGTTTCCCCTGTCAGAAATATGGCAGCACTGTTAATGAGAGGGATGTAGTTTTACCTTAACTGGTTTTAACAACTGGAAAGCAGCACTTGATCGAGACAAGGGGCTACAGAGGCATGTGTCCAGCCACAACCATGTGCATGCTTCAACCTTCTGGACTGAGCATAAAAGCAGAGAGGCCACAGGGGGGACTGTGGATTCAATGTTGGCTGGTAAAACACAACTTGAAAAAAACCATTACTATGTCAAGAGTATCGGTAGTGCTGTAAGGTTTCTCTCTGTAAATGAGTTGGGGCTCCTTGGGATGGCAGAAACCTTGAGACATGATGCAGCGGGTAATGATGATGACATTGCTTCAGGTATTTTTCTAAAACTGATGGAATATACCTTAGAGAAGGACAAGAAGCTAGCAAGCATTGCTAAGGGTATCCCAAAAAATGCAAAATACACTTGTAAGGATATCAAAATACAATTATCCAAACACTGGCTGACATGGTGCTTGGAGAAGTCAGGAAAAATATAAAAGTGCTGATTCTGTAGGATTTTGCCTCAAAGTGATGGGACCAGGGATATGTGCAATGTGGAAAATGTGTCTGTGATAATACGGTTTGTCAGAAATTCCATGCCAGAGGAGCATCTTATTGGGTTGCTTGACTTGTAACAACTTGATGCAGAGTACATCACCTCTGAGATGCTGTTACACCTTTCTGATGCTGGCTACAGTGCTGACAGTATACTTAACCGGTGTTATGATGGGGCTTCTGTGATGAGTGGGGTTAGAGGTGGGGTACAAGCTCTGTTCCAAAAGAAGCTTGACAGATATGTCCTATACATCCACTGCTACAACCACCAACTGCACTTAGTGGCTGTGCATGCCATGCAGAATGAGCCGTGTGCAAAAGATTTTTTAGCCTATCTAGTTCACTACAACATTTTTCACCACCACTATGTGCTCAATAAACATGATGCACCTTGTCTAAAAGGCTGCTTGAGATCAGATGGACAAGCCACTATGAGGTGACAAGGTGCACTGTGGACAATCAAGAACAAATCCTTAGTATCCTATCAGAGATGTCAGAGGATGATGATGATGCAGTTGACCTGTGTACCGAGGTATCAGGCCTGCTATGCCAAATTAAGAGGCATCACTTCTTTGAGATTGGAAAGTTCCCAGTGCGGGTGCTTGGTGTCTTGAAACCAGCAAATGCTATTCTACAGTCTCAGTCAGTTGATCTGTGCAGTGCTTCTGAGGTTGTTAGTGCAGCACTGGACTCCTTAAAAACCATCCGTGAGGATGACTGTTGGGGAGTGTCATCTCCTGATGAGGAAAAGTCACATCCAACAAAGAGAAGGAGAACAATGAGCAAACACCTGGGTCAAAGTGTTGTGCTCTCAACCTTGGGCCATACAGACTCTGGTGACCCTACCATTTCCCCCATCAGTTTCTGAAAAGATCCCTGCTCAACATCCTTGACAGGGCCATTTCAGAAATGGAAACTAGATTTTCACAAAAGAATATTGACCTGATGAGAGTCATATCTAGTCTTGCACCCAAATCTAATGCATTTCTAGATCCCACCCTGTTGCACCCTCTGGCTGTGATGGCTGGCACTGTAGCAGATGCTGTAAGTCTGAAAAATGAAGTTCTTGTGGCAAAACAGATGCTGCTCAAAAAAATGTTTAAAGGAAACAGACCTGTCCACTGTGTGTAAACTCCTGCAGGAGTACAAGGAAGCCTTTCCTGAGTTGAATAAATTGTGTGTAACAACCCTGGTATTTGGTGTGTCTTCAGCATCATGTGAGAGTTCCTTCTCCACTTAGTCACGGGTCCTAACCCCTATAGTAAGCACCATGTTACATAAAAGAAAGAGGAATTTGGTGATCTTGGCCCATGAGAAGTCCATAACAAATAACTTGGATATGATGCATTTGGAAGAGTTTTTGCAAAGGGAAACAGGAAACTGTTGTTGTAGAGTGGATTGAGGAGAAAGGAGGGAGTGGAGCTGTTTAGTTACAAACAGAGAGTTCAGTTGATGCAAAAAAAACAAGACAAAAAAAGAAGAAAACAGTTCAAATGTTCAGTTCTAAATCTGTTGTATTCTACAAATTAGTTTGAGAATTGTAGAAAAAGACATGGTGAATTGTTTTTTTTTTAAATTACTATGCCAACCCTTTTTAGTTTTGTAAATATTGGATATATTGAGAGGTCTTATTTTATTTACTCTTACTTTATTTTGCAAATTTATTTGAGAATTAGGCCATCCAATTAAGATAATGTTTATATTGTTGGTTGTAAAGATCTGGATGGATATTTTATTTTATTCATTATTTATTTATTTTTTTATTCTATTTTTCTGTTTTATTTTTCAAGACTTTTTATTTTTTTTTTATAACTTGGCCTACCCTTTTTAGTTTTGTTAATATTGGCAATAGTGAGAAGTGTTATTGTTGGGTTTGAATATATTTGATATAGGCCATCCAATTAAAGTAAATGCCATGTTTTTAGTTGTTATAATCTGATGAGGAATATTTTATTTTTTGTTGTTTTATTTTTCAGTTTTCCTCTTGAGGGATTGCTACCTTATCGTAGTCAGGAGGTTTATGCGTTGCCTCAGTGACCCTAAGAGCTACACCAGCAGAAGCTTAGCCTTCAGGTGGGACACCCAAGTTGGACAGGTCTTAGGGTAGAGGCCTGACAAATTGTAATCAATGACATGACAAAAAAGTTATCCAGAGCACCACCACCACCACCCACCCCCTTTCCCACCTCCGCCATCACCATGTGCCCCCTTCACATTTCTGTCTGCCCCCTGTCTAGAACCGGCCCAGATTGCAAGCAATCTTTGCTTCCATTTGGGAGACTGGTGTCATCCCAACTGACTGGAAAATTGGGCTTGCCATCCCTATCTGAAAAGGAAAGGATGATTGCCTGGATACTGGGGGATAACACTGCTTTTGGTGCCAGGTAAGGTCCTTCCTAGGGTCATCCTGAATAAGATCCATGATCACTTGCTCACCTACCAGAGACTGGAACAGTCTGGTTTTATGCCCTAAGAAGTCTACCATCGACTGCATCATGGCACTGAGGGTTCTCATGGAGGCATAACACGAATATTGGCAGAGTTTCTTTGCAGCCTTTGTTGATTTTTGTAAAGCATTCACCTCAGTTGATTGAGCTGATTCTGTGGGACATCCTGAAACTTTGTGGGATCCCTCAAGTTTGGTGGCCTGCATTTTTCCCAGTTAAATCTGGGGTTTGTCAGGGGTGTGTTTTTGCTCCTACTCCATTAAATGCTTTCATGGACTGGGTATTGGGCAAGGTCATGGGGTTCAGTGGCTGTAGCGCCACCTGTTGGCTAAGAAAGAATCACTGATCTTGACTTTGCTGACAATGCTGTCAGCTGTGTAAATGTTCTTAAATCAGTCCTCTTTGTTTTCAGGCTTCAAATGAGAGTATTCATGAAGCTGATCTTGTGGACAGCTTAGGAACTTATTTTCATTCCAGCATTACAGGTGGCTGCACAGTGTCTTGATCAGGTGGCGTTGGTGCAAATCACCACTACAGAAGAACCAGAAAGACATCAGAGAAAAACAGAGATTAGTACAGATTGTGGATACCTGAAGAATATGATAATTCTAAGTAAAATTAGTCAAAAATATAATATGTCAATAATAATAATAATAATAATAATAATAATAATAATAACACATATATAATAATAATAATATGACCAACTTCTTCCTTTTTTATCCAAAAACTAAGATTCAGAACACCTGGCATTTACAATACAAATCTGTTTATACAGCTTTATGTACTGGATTTTATTTTCACTTTATTACATTTGTAAATTCATACAGACTTGTAAGTATGCATGATTTAAACCATACCATACAATGAATATATAACCAAATTGAGCTGATTTAAACATTACTAGACATGCTAGTACAGTTTATCACTTCTTTACCATCACATTGAGATATGCAGTCATGACATTTGTCTCCTGAGATGTTCTTTCTGTTTTTGTTCTCAGGTTTCTCTTCAAATCTCTTCCTCGTTTTGTCCAAGTAAAGGCAAACTTTCACTTTCCTTTCCTCACAAGTCACCTCCTTGTCTGTCTGATTGTTTCTATTTGCTCTCCATCTTTTCCCTCTGATAGAGAATGGCTGAAGCTCAGCTGTTTGGATTACAGGACGAGTTCAGCTGCTCAATGTGTTTGGACATATTTAGTGACCCCATGTCACTGTCTTGTGGTCACAGTTTCTGTCTGAAGTGCCTCACTGACTACTGGGATCAGAGCCAAGTGTGCAGCTGCCCTCAGTGCAGACACACCTTCACCACAAGGCCTGAGCTGCACAGAAATACCGTGCTGAATGAAGTCATCAAGAAATTGAAGAGGATGGTAATCAGTCCTCCTCCTTCTCCACTTCCTTCATCTGAGAATTATGCTGGCCTTAGCGATGTGGAGTGTGACATCTGTACAGAGAAGACATTCAGAGCAGTAAAGTCATGTCTGACATGTATGGCCTCCTTCTGCCAGACTCACCTACAGCCCCATCATGAAGCAGCTGCCTTGAAGCATCACAAGCTGACTGATCCTGACAGAAATCTAAAGGAGAAACTCTGTGTAAAACATCAGAAAAGTTTGGAAATATATTGCAAAACTGACAAGATATGCATCTGCCCAATCTGTGGGGTGAGTGAACACAATGGTCATAAAATGGTAGAACTGGATACTGAAAGAAAAGAAAAAGAGGTGAGTAAAATCTAGCATTTAATGGAAACATAAGAAACAAGGGTTAAAGGAGTTTTGTCTGTTTGGGCAGCACAGTGGTTAGTGCTAATGCTTCATGTATCTAGTATCCTGAGCTTAAACTCTGGTGAGTTTTCTCTGGGTACCTCAGTTTTCCTGTAACATTCCCAAAAAATATCCATCTGTGTCTGTCAATTTTAAATCAGTCCTCAGTGTGTGAGTGGTCCCAGTGAGTGGGCTGGTTTTTGCTTTGCACCAGTGTACCTGAGATAGGCTGTAACCCTGAACTATGTTAGGTAAGTTTAAAAAGATTACATCACAGTTTTTTGATCCTGATTTAAATAGGGAACTGTGTCTGGCTTTTTTAATATATTGTTGCAGACGGCCAGGGGCCCTGCCCGGCCAAGATGTCAGCTGGATGGAAGGACCGGGCAGAGAAGAAGGCTCAGTCCATTATGCTCCTGCAGGATGCTAGGGGCAGCCCCCATGGGTTGCTGTGGCACCATGGATTCCTGCAGGGCACGCTGGGAGTGGGAATTTAATGCAGCATTATTGGGTTCCATGGCAGCCACCAGGGGGCTGCAGAGCCAGCCTGGGAGCCAGAGTCAGGTAGAGGTCAAAGCTTGCCTGAGGAGGAGTGGAGGACAAGAGAGAAGAGAGTTGCTGTAGTAGGAAGCGAGCTTTCCCAATGAAAATAAATTTAGTTGTGTGCTGAACTTGTGCCTAGTGTTTGTCTGTGTTGGATTTAGGCAGCTGGTGCGCACACTGCAGCCTGCAATATAAATAATAATAATTGCACCTTTATGGCAGTTGTTGAAATATTTGTGTATAATACTGTTTAGTGTTAGTCCGTGTGACAAAGACCACAGTGTGGGAATGCTGGGAGAAGGAGGGAAAGAGAGAGAGCAGAGTGTGGCAAAGACATAGAGAGTGCTGCTGTAAATGTCTGTGTTTGATAAAGCTGTTAAGTGAGCCCCCAGCAGGTGTTTAACTCACTTGTGAAATACAACACCAATGACATTATTTCACCCCAATTTTGAGTTGAGATTTTATCGGGCATTGTTGCATGTTACGGCATCATGCAGTCTTTACATAATATGGTGGTCTGCTTAGCTGGTGTCCAAGTTCATGGATATTTCCTAAACTAATTAATTTCTGCTAGTTAGAAATTTTAAGAGGGAAAAGATTTTATGTTGTCAGGATATTTGCTTTTGTTTTTGACTCAGACATTTGATCTGATGCAAAATTTTTGCTCTTTCTGGTTAACTGGTTTGGATCATTTTCCTTATTAAACTAATCCTTTGCAGAGTGGTGGCTCTGAGACTGGGGAACTGTGCTGACAATCAGAAGGTTGCTGGTTCGAATCCCATAAATGCCAGAAGTGGCTCTACTCCGTTGGGCCCCTGAGCAAGTCCCTTGACCTGTAATTGCTCTGTCCTGGATATGATGTTAATCTGAATGCAGCAGTGCAAGCAGGTCCTCGAACTTACAGGGACAATGTGGGGTTGGTGGCAGGATTAGCACTCCAGCCACTGTAAAAAAAAACCTTGTACTGTTCCAGTGTGGTGCTGAGGAGTTGCACTTGGATCTCAATCCAGGTGGTTCACCTTGTGCTGGGTGCGCAGTGCTCTGTAATAAGCATAAGCGCATGCTACCTACCACTTTCTCTGCTGTACACCTTTTGGTCAGTTCCATTTCCCAGTCCATTATGCTTTTTTCATTGTTGGCCTCACATGATTATTAGAGGCAGCAATGAGCACAAGAAAAGACAGAGCCCAGGACAGGTCGCCAGTCCAATGTAGAGACTAAATGACATGCACCCATTTGTATTCTTCTACTGCACGCTGTGGCATTCATCCCAGTTCCTTTTACTGTTATTACGTCTACATTCAACTACCTATACCTCTGAATCATTTATTTTATTGGTAAAACTCTTACCTTTGTTACACACAATTTTAATGTATTACTAAGGGGCTTTGCCCCTGCTCACTTCGCTTGCCAACCTCTGAGCCTGCGCTACACACTAGCCTCTTTGCAGTTCTGCCGCTCGCTTATGGGGATGCAGATGTACAATTTAAACAGATTGTTATTTTCATGGAATTGTTACATATGCATAATAGAACTATTTTACATTACAATGAGTAATTAACCATATTAAAAAATAGTAAAGTGTATTAATTTCAGTATACGATTTTGTTCTGTTTGTCTTTGAAATTAACATGCAAATACTTATTAAACTTACATTTTACTTGTAAACTTCAGTAAATAATTTTTTAAATTAAATTTTCATCAATATCACATTGAATTTTGATTCTGTGTTTGGACTTTCATTGTGACAACGCGACATATAACTTTTTCGAATGTTTGGTTGAGAGGAGGGCATGACTTTAAAAAATCTAATGGCCAAAGTCTTGTTTCGTGGGACTTGAAAAAAATCTCTTGTAAAAGACTCTTGAAAAAGTCTTGTCTTGTCCCAGGATTCTTTTATATAATAGAGAGATTCGTTTAATTTTTAATTTAAAATATATCCTGACACATTAGCAGCAATATTTGAAATAATCCTAGATGAGACAAAATTGTGCCATAATAATGGCTTTGATATCCTATGACAATACTACTTGCATAATGGCATATTTTCCCCAGCTAGAAAAATCTCCTATTACCTTCTCTGACTCAGTGGGAAAGATGATACTCTGTACATTCTGAAAAAGGAAAAGTTATCTTTACCAGAATTTGTTCAAAAGTTTTCTGAGCTTTTCAAGAGCTTGTTAATGTAATCCTAAAGTTAAAATGCCAGGCCTGTGCATAACCTTTTGATTTTCCTTGCCTTTTAATCGCAAAATTAGAACATAAGATAAGGAATCTGACAATTTGAGAAGACCATACAGTCCAACAAGATGGTTGGTTTAGCTAATACTGTGGCCACATTTGTATAGTTCTCTTTATCGAGTGAACATTGAATGTTAAATGTATGCATGTTTTTTTTGAAACATACAGTTGTATTTGTTATGTCATAGTGTTTTATTAACAAATAAAATTATATAAAAATATGTATAGAAATTATAATTATATATAAAAAAAATGTTCCATTAAGTATATCTGACTGAAGGGTAGACATTGATCTTTGAGAATATCCATCCATCTATCTATCCATCCATCCATGCAGTTTCCAACCGCATATCCTGACAAGGGTCACGGTGGTGTGCTGGAGCCAATCCCAACCAACACAGGGTGCAAGACAGGAAACCAATCCCAGGAAGGCACCAACCCACTGAAGAACCCACACACAAGCAGACACTGGGCCAAGACTTCTTGCCAGGCCAGAAGTCCAAAATGGCAGAAGATGAAAATAAGAATTGTTAAAATCAAAAAATGTGTCTTAAAAGTCAAACATTGAAGCAAATTGATCAGATCCTTGTAGCTTTTTCTTATCCACATCATTAGCCTTTGGACATTTTTAGTAAGTTTATATCTAAAACCTGAACACACAAACTATATCACCACCATGTTAAATATTGTCTGAGCACTGATGTCCCAAGATGTGTTGAAGCCTGCTGTGCCTGTCTGATTTGACAAGAACAAAATGACACCACAATGACATCACTATTATGATGCAATTTTAAACTAACAAGTATGTTGCAGATTGTGTGCATATAAAACCCAAATTCACAACACCTGTATCCTTTACTCTTTTGAAACAGAAGCACTTGGGGGCGACACTGAGTGAAATCAGGAGAAGAGTTGAGGAGAGAAAGAAGACACTGAAGGACACGAAGAGGATGATGGAGCAGATAAAGGCGAGTGGAACTGAGATAAAAAATATAAAAAAGAAGAGAAATAAATTAAAACTAGAAGAGCAGCAGAGCTTCACTACTAATGATAACGAGTGATAAATAGGAAGATAGTCTACTTATGATAATTCACTGTAGACAGCATTTCTGGTGTTATTCACTCGATATTCAGAGAGCACAACCCTAATGTTCTCTGCATTTTCTTTCCCAAAGCTCAAAGGTGACTTTATTCTTCCCACCACTAAATTTCCTCAGTGGGCTCAATGTTTTCAATGGCCTTTTATTGTTCATGTTTGACTCCATAGCTTAAGGTGTTCCAATGGTTTATTGCTGTGCTTCTCTGGCCATGTTTTGCATTATTTAACTATATTCATTTATATTTTTAATGATTTGATTTTGAATCATTATTATTGCTGCCCTTTCTAGTATTTTGGCCGAGAACACCAACATTTTCTTGACGGTAGCCAGGATGGGGTGCAGAATTTATCACATTGCATTTTCCTCTCCACCTATAAACAATGGCAGCCCATTTTAACCTGCATCCTCATTTTGAGATATTTTGATGTGAGCAAATATTTTCACTTACACTACCCAATAATAAACACTTTATTATGCAGTATCATTATCAATTACATAGTATAGTCAGTAATTTACAGTATATGTAATATTTTATGTATAACTGAATGCATTGAAAATGTATTAATTAAAGTAGTGTGTTTACTTTTCCTCCATCCATCCATCCACCATTATCCAACCCGCTATATCCTAACTACAGGGTCATGGAGGTCTGCTGGAGCCAATCCCAGCCAACACAAATGGTGCAAGGCAGGAACAAACCTTGGGCAGGGTGCCAGCCCACCGCAGAGACACACACACACACACACACACACACACCAAGCACATACTAGAGACAATTTGGATCACCAAGCTAAAAATGATTCAGGA
>NW_024382786.1:0-22738 GCF_016835505.1 Polypterus senegalus
GGTTAAGAATTGTTTGATGGTTACCACTGTTTTTCAAAGTGAAATTCAACATCTCAAACTCAGCTTTTAAAATTATATTGAGTTGCATTGGGCAAAAACTGAAGTTGAGTTAAATTTAATGAGTCTTAACTACTATGTTGTGAAAGTTGAAACACTTGAAACACATCTGCGACATAGTTTTTTACAGAAATGAACTGTTTTGAACAGTTTCCTAGTGGAAAACAAGGCGTCACACATGTGTACAAAAAGTGAATTTCAGGCCCTGAAACGCGTTATGGTGAAATAAGGTTACCTTCAACTCTAACGCTGTGTAAAGTCAAAATACTATGGTAAAAACAGTTCTAAATGATAAAATCCCCAGTACCCTTATGGTTAAGAACTGTTTGGATGGTTTCCCAACTGTTTTCATAGTGCACTTCACATCTTAAACTCACTTTTGAAATCCCATTAACTTGCAATGGACAAAAACTGAAGTTGAGTGAAACTCAATGAGTCTTAACTTCTATGTTGTGAAACCACTTGAAATACATCTGCGACATAGTTTTTTACAGAAATTAACTGTTTTGAACAGTTTCCTGTTGGAAAACAAGCCGTCACACATGTGTACACAAAGTTGTTTTCAGGTCTTGAAAAGTGTTATGATGAATTCAGGTTACCTTCAACTCTAACTCTGTGGAAAGTCAAAATACTCTGGTAAAGGCAGTTCTAAATGATGAAGCCCCAGTACCCTTATGGTTAAGAACTGTTTGGATGGTTTCACAACTGTTTTTCAAAGTGCACTTCAACATCTCAAACTCACTTTTGAAATCCCTTTGACTTGCATTGGGCCAAATCTAAAGTTGAGTGAAACTCAATGAGTCTTAACTTCTATGTTGTGAATCCACTTGAAAAACATCAGTGACATAGTTTTTTACAGAAATGAACTGTTTTGAACAGTTTCCTGGTGGAAAACAAGGTGTCACACATGTGTAAACAAAGTTATTTTCAGGCCCTGAAACGCGTTATGGTGAAATAAGGTTACCTTCAACTCTAACGCTGTGTAAAGTCAAAGTATTCTGGTAAAGCAGTTCTAAATTATGAAATCCCAGTACCCTTATGGTTAAGAACTGTTTTGATGGTTTCCCACTGTTTTCAAAGTGCAATTCAACATCTCAAACTCAGCTTTTGAAAATCCTATTGAGTTGCATTGGGCAAAAACTGAAGTTGAGTTAAATTTAATGAGTCTTAACTTTAATGTTGTGAAACCACTTGAAACACATCTGCGACATAGTTTTTTACAGAAATGAACTGTTTTGAACAGTTTTCTGGTGGAAAACAAGCCGTCACAGATGTGTACACAAAGTTGTTTTCAGGTCTTGAAAAGTGTTATGATGAAGTCAGGTTACCTTCAACTCTAACGCTGTGTAAAGTCAAAAGTACTCTGGTAAAAGCAGTTCTAAATTATGAAATCCCAGTACCCTTATGGTTAAGAACTGTTTTTATGGTTTCCCCACTGTTTTTCAAAGTGCAATTCAACATCTCAAACTCAGCTTTTGAAAATCCTATAGAGTTGCATTGGGCAAAAACTGAAGTTGAGTGTAAAGAAACTCAATGAATCTTAACTTCTATGTTGTGAATCCACTTGAAACACATCTGCGACATAATGATTTTTACAGAAATGAACTGTTTTGGAACAGTTTCCTGGTGGAAAACAAAGCGTCACAAATGTGTACACAAAGTGAATTTCAAGCCCTGAAGCAGCGTTATGGTGAAATAGGCTACCCTTCAACTCTAACGCTGTGTAAAGCAAAACTATGGTAAAAAAAGTTCCACAAATGATAAATCCCCAGTACCCATATGGTTAAGAGAACTGTTTGGATGGTTTCCCAACTATTTTTTCATAGTGCACTTCACATCTTAAAACTCCCTTTTTGAAATCCCATTAACTTGCAATGGACAAAACTGAGGTGAGTGAAACTCAATGAGTCTTAACTATGTTGTGAAACCACTTGAAAAACATCCTGCGACACCATTTTACAAAATGAACTGTTTTTGAACAGTTTCCTGTTGAAAACAAGGTATCACACATGTGTGCAGGTTTGTTTTCAGGTCTTGAAAAGTGTTATATGGTGAATTCAGGTTACCTTCAACTCTAACTCTGTGGAATGTCAAAATACTCTGGTAAAGGCAGTTCCTAGTGATGAAACCCCAGTACTTATGGTTAAGAACTGTTTGGATGGTTTTACAACTGTTTTCAAAGGTACTTCGCATCTTAAACTCACCTTTTGAAATCCCCATTAACGTGGACCAAAAACTGAGTAGGCAAACTCAATGAGTCTTAACTTCTGTTGTGTAACCACTTGGAAAACATCAATGACATAGTTTTACAGAAATGAACTATTTGAACAGTTTCCTGGTGGAAAACAAGGCGTCACACGTAATGTAAAAACAAAGTAATTTTCAAGGCCTGACGCGTTATGGTGAGAGGCAGGTTACCTTCAACTCTAGCATGTGTAAAGAATCAAAAATACTCTAGTTAAAGCAGTTCTAAATGATGAAATCCCCAGTATCCTTATAGTTTAAGAACTGTTTGGATGGTTTCCTACTGTTTTCAAAGTGCACTTCATCTTAAACTCACCTTTTGAAATCCCCATTAACTTGCAATGGACAAAACTGAAGTTGAGTGAAACTCAATGAGTCTTAACTTCTATGTTGTGAAACCGCTTGGAAACACATCTGTGACATAGTTTTTACAGAAAATAAACTGTTTTGAAAGGTATCCTGGTGGAAAACAAAGCCGTCACATGTGCACAAGGCAGTTTTCAATACGCCGATGCGGCGTTATGGGTGAAATAAGGTTACCTTCAACTCTCGCGGCTGTGTAGTAAAAATACTCTGGTAAAGCAGTTCTAAATGATAGAAATCCCAGTACCCTTATGGTTAAGGAACTGTTTGATGGTTTCAACTGTTTTCAAGTGCACTTCATCTTAAACTCACCTTTTAAGAATCCCCATTAACACAGTGGACAAAACTGAAGGTGAGTGAAACTCAATGAGTCTTAACTTCTATGTTGTGAAACGCGAAACACATCTGTGACATAGTTTTTACAGAAATAAACTGTTTTGAACAGTATCCCTGGTGGAAAACAAACCCGTCACACATGTGTACTAAACTAATTTTCCAGCCCTTGATGCAGTTATGGTGAAATAAGGTTACCTTCCAACTCTGGCAGCTGTGTAAGTTAAATACTCTGGTAAAGCAATTCTAAATGATGAAATCCCCAGTACCCTTATGATTTAGAATTGTTTTGATGGTTACCCACTGTTTTTCAGAGAAGTGCAATTCAACATCTCAAACTCAGCTTTTGAAAATTATATTGAGTTGAGTGGGCAAAAACTGAAGTTGAGTTAAATTTAATGAGTCTTAACTACAAGTTGTGAAAGTTGAAACACTTGAAACACATCTGCTATAATTTTAGAAATGAACTGTTTGAACAGTTTCCTAATAGTGAAAAACAAGGCATCACACATGTGTACAAAAGTGAATTTCAGGCCCACAAGCAGCGTTATGCTGAAATAAGGTTACGCTAAACTCTAACGCTGTGTAAAGTCAAAATACTATGGTAAAGCAATTACTAAATGATAAAATCCCCAGTACCCTTATGGTTAAGAACTGTTGGATGGTTTCCCAACTGTTTTCATAGTACGCTTCACATCTTAAACTCACTTTTTGAAATCCCATTAACACAATGGACAAAACTGAAGAGTTGAGTGAAACTCAATGAGTCTTAACTATGTTGTGAAACCATGAAATACATCTGCGACATAGTTTTTACAGAAATTAACTGTTTTGAACAGTTTCCTGGTGGAAAACAAGGCGTCACACGTATGTAAAACAAAGTTATTTTCAGGCCCTGGAAACTGGGTGCCTTAGTGAAATAAGGTTACCTTCAACTCTAGCAGCTGTGTAAAGTCAAAGTACTCTGGTAAAAGCAGTTCTAAGTGCCAGAATCACAGTACCCATATGGTTAGAACTGTTTTGATGGTTTCCCACTGTTTTCAAAGTGCAATTCAACATCTCAAACTCAGCTTTTGAAAATCCTATTGAGTTGCTTTGGGCAAAACTGAAGTTGAGTTAAATTTAATGATCTTAACTATGTTGTGAAACCACTTGAAACACATCTGCGACATAGTTTTACAGAAATGAACTGTTTGAACAGTTTCCTGGTGGAAAACAAGCCGTCACAGATGTGTACACAGATTATTTTCAGGTCTTGAAAAGTGTTATGATGAAGAAGTCAGGTTACCTTCAACTCTAGCAGCTGTGTAAAAGTCAAAGTACTCTGGTAAAAGCAGTTCTAAATTATGAAATCCCCAGTACCCTTATAGTTAAGAACTGTTTTGATGGTTTCCCTACTGTTTTCAAAGTGCAGTTCAACATCTCAAACTCAGCTTTGAAAATCCTATTGAGTTGCATTGAGCAAAAAACTGAAGTTGAGTTAAATTTAATGAGTCTTAACTATGTTGTGAAGCCACTTGAAACACATCTATGACATGATTTTTTACAGAAATGAACTGTTTTGAACAGTTTCCTTGTGGAAAACAAACCCGACACAGATGTGTACACAAAGTTGTTTTAGGTTTTTTGAAAGTGTTATGAGTAAGAGTCGAGTTACCTTCATCTCTAACTCTGTGGAAAGTCAAAATACTCCGGTAAAGGCAGTTCTAAATGATGAAACCCCCAGTACCCATATGGTTAAGAACTGTTTGGTTTCCCAACTGTTTTCAAAGTGCACTTCATCTTAAACTCACTTTTTGAAATCCCCATTAACACAATGGACAAAAAACTGAAGTTGAGTGAAACTCAATGAGTCTTAACTTCTATGTTGTGAAACCACTTGAAAAACATCCAGCGACAGTTTTACGAAATGAACTGTTTGAACAGTTTCCTGGTGGAAAACAAGGCATCACACATGTGTAAACAAAAGTAATTTTCAGGCCCTGAAGCAGCGTTATGGTGAAATAAGGTTACCTTCAACTCTAACGCTGTGTAAGAATCAAAGTACTCTGGTAAAAGCAGTTCTAAATGATGAAATCCCCAGTATCCTTATGGTTAAGAACTGTTTGGATGGTTTCCCCTACTGTTTCAAAGTGCACTTCACATCTTAAACTCACCTTTTTAGAGTACATTAACGCAATGGACAAAAACTGAAGTTGAGTGAAACTCAATGAGTCTTAACTCTATGTTGTGAAACCACTTGGAAACACATCTGTGACACTTAAAGTTTTTTACAGAAATAAACTGTTTTGAAAAGTATCCTGGTGGAAATAAGCCGTCACATGTACACAAACTGATTTCAGCCCTTGATACAGCGTTATGGTGAAATAAGGTTACCTTCAACTCTAACGCTGTGTAAAGTCAAAATACTCTGGTAAGCTTGATTCTAAATGATGAAATCCCCAGTACCCTTATGGTTAAGAATTGTTTGATGGTTACCACTGTTTTCAAAGTGCAATTCAACATCTCAAACTCAGCTTTGAAATTATATTGAGTTGCATTGGGCAAAAACTGAAGTTGAGTTAAATTTAATGAGTCTTAACACTATATTTGTGAAAGTTGAAACGCAGAAACACATCCTGCGCGACATAGTTTTTACGAAATGAACTGTTTTGAACGGTTTCCTAGTGGAAAACAAGGCGTCACATGTACAAAAAGTGAATATCAGGCCCTGAAGCGTTATGGTGAAATGAGTTACCTTCAAATCTAACGCTGTGTAAAGTCAAAATACTATGGTAAAAACAGTTCTAAATGATAAAATCCCCAGTACCCACTTATGGTTAAGAACTGTTTGGATGGTTCCCAACTGTTTTTCATAGATTGCACTTCACATCTTAAACTCACTTTTAATCATTAACACGTGGACAAAACTGAAGTGAGTGAAACTCAATGAGTCTTAACTTCTGTGTTGTGAATCCATGAAAAACATCAGTGACATGGTTTTACAGAAATGAACTGTTTTGAACAGTTTCCCACCAATTGGAAAACAAGGTGTCACACATGTAAACAAAAGTTATTTTCAGGCCCTGAAGCGTTAAGGTGAAATAAGGTTACCTTCAACTCTTGACAATATGAAGTCAAAATATTCTGGTAAAGCAGTTCTAAATGATAAAATCACCAGTACATTTATGGTTAAGAACTGTTTGGATGAACTCCACTGTTTTTCAAAGGTGCAATTCAACATCTCAAACTCAGCGTTTGAAATTCCTATTGAGTTGCATTGGGCAAAAAGCTTGAGAAGTTGAGTTAAATTTAATGAGTCTTAACTTCTATGTTGTGAAACCACTTGGAAACATCTGCGACATAGTTTTTACAGAAATGAACTATTTTGTGAACATTTCCTGGTGGAAAACAAGGCGTCACACATGTGTACAAAAGTGAATTTCAGGCCCTGAAGCGTTATGGTGAAATAAGGTTACTTAAAACTCTAACGCTGTGTAAAGTCAAAAAATACTATGGTAAAAACAGTTCTAAATGATAAAATCCCAGTACCCTCATGGTTAAGAATATTTGGATGGTTCAACTGTTTTCATAGTGCACTTCGCATCTTAAACTCACTTTTGAAATCCCATTAACTTGCAATGGACAAAAACTGAAGTTGAGTGAAACTCAATGAGTCTTAACTTCTATATTCTGAAACCACTTGAAACACTTCTGCGACATAATTTTTTACAGAAATGAACTGTTTGAACAGTTTCTGGTGGAAAACAAGGCCTCACAGATGTGTACACAAAGTTGTTTTCAGGTCTTGAAAATGTTATGATGAGTCAGGTACCTTCAACTCTAACTCTGTGGAAAAGTCAAAATACTCTGGTAAAGGCAGTTCTAAATGATGAAACCCCAGTACCCTTATGGTTAAGAACTGTTTGGATGGTTTCCCAACTGTTTCAAAGTGCAATTCAACATCTCAAACTCAGCTTTTTGAAATCCTATTAGGGGTTGTATTAGGCAAAAGGCTTCAAGTTGAGTTAAATTTAATGAGTCTTAACTTCTATGTTGTGAAAGTTGAAACACATCTGCGACATAATTTTTTACAGAAATGAACTGTTTTGAACAGTTTCCTGGTGGAAAACAAAGGCGTCTAAATGTGTACACAAGTCGAATTTCAAGCCCTGAAGCGTTATGGTGAAATAAAGGCTATCTTCAACTCTAACTGTGTAAAGTCAAAACACTATGGTAAAACAGTCTAAATGATAAAATCCCCGTACCCATATGGTTAAGGAGAACTGTTTGGATGGTTTCCCAACTATTTTTCATAGTTACTTCATCTTAAATACTTTTTGAAATCCCCATTAACTTGCAATGGACAAAAACTGAAGGTGAGTGAAACTCAATAGTCTTAACTTCTATATTTGTGAAACCACTTGAAGTACATCTAGGACATAGTTTTTTTACAGAAATAGACTGTTTTGAACAGTTTCCTGGTGGAAAACAAGCTATCACACATATTATTACAAAAAGTTGTTTCAGGTCTTGAAAAGATGTTATGATGAATTCAGGTTACCTTCAACTCCTAACTCTGTGGAATGTCAAAATACTCTAGTAAAGGCAGTTCTAAATGATGAAACCCCAGTACCCTTATGGTTAGAACTGTTTGGATGGTTTCGCTGTTTCAAAGTACGCTTCAACATCTCAATCTCCTTTTTGGAAATCCTTTGACTTGCATTAGGCCAAATCTAAGAGTTGAGTGAAACTCAGTAGTGAAATAAGGTTACCTTCAACTCTAGCAGCTGTGTAAAGTCAAAATACTCTGGTAAAGCAGTTCTAAATGATGAAATCCCCAGTACCCTTATAGTTTAGAACTGTTTGGATGGTTTCCCACTGTTTTCAAAGTGCAATTCAACATCTCAAACTCAATGTTTGAAATTCCTATTGAGTTTTGTGGGCAAAACTGAAGTTGAGATTAAATTTAATGAGTCTTGCTTCTATGTTGTGAAACCACTTGAAACACATCTGCGACAGTTTTTACAGAAATGAACTGTTTGAACATTTCCTGGTGGAAAACAAAGGCGTCACACATGTGTACACAAGGGAATTTCAGGCCTGAAGCGGCGTTATGGTGAAATAAGGTTACTTTCAACTCTAACGCTGTGTAAAATCAAATACTATGGTAAAAACAGTTCTAAATGATACAATCCCCCATTACCCACTTATGGTTAAGAACATTTTGGATGGTTTCTAACTGTTTCACCAAGTACACTTCACATTTTTAAACTCACTTTTTTGAAATCCCCATTAACTTCAATGGACAAAAAACTGGTGAGTGAAACTCAATGAATCTGAACTTCTAAGTAGTATAATGTCAAGTGACTTCTGTCAATTTAATCCAAATTTAGTCTGGAAAGTGAGATTAAACCGCCCCGCGCAACGAAGACCGGAAGTCCCCTCCCCACACCCCCGGATGTTTTGTTGACCTTTGTTGACCTTTCAGGAAGTCCCCTCCCCACACCCCCGGGGATGTTTTGTTGACCTTTGATGACCTTGATCAGGGTCCCTGTTGATTGATGACAGGAAGTCCCTCCCCCAACCACCTGTTGTTTGTTGACACCTTTAGCCCAGCCATCTGTTTCCCCAGGAAGCTGTCAAGGGCAATTTGATGGATCTCCCCCCACCCCTTGAACCCCCGCCCCTGCTTGGCCACCGGCTAGCCCCATCTCCCACTAGGGCAAGTTCAGACCTTGTGCCCAAGGGCTGCCTAGGCCCCCTTAGACCCATCACCACCCCCACCGCTTCCATCCCCACACCCCTCTTCCAAAGACAAGTTCAGAGCATGTTCAGGCATGCTGCAGCGGACCCTGGACAAGTTCAGGCATGTTCCTATCCTTTTAGACTAGACTAAGCCTGCCTAAACCTCACGGATAGGCTGCACATGATGTCTGACCCCTCCACTTCCTGGGCCATTTCCGAGGACATACACACACACATGCTCCGGTCGGGCCGGTCTAACTGTCACCGTTCCTGCCAATATTGCTTTGGGTAGAATCACCAAACATCTGTAACAATTATTTTAAAATATCTATCTATTTAATCGATGCTATATCATTTGTATGCCACTTTTATTTTTACCTAAGCCCACTTACAAGATCAGCCTTTTTAATCTCACAGAAAGACAAGCAGTCAGCTTTTTAGCGGAAGCTTATGGGTGTAGTTCAAAGCTTACACTGAAATACAAGCTGCCCGGCTCTCTCTGTCTACACAGGCGGACATCCCCCTCTTGGCGACCCGTGGGTTGCCCAGGGCAAAAGCTCACAGCGGCTCCGAATTGAACTGCGTGAATGTAGGCACAGCCTGTGGATTCCCTGCAGGCGCTGAGGATTGTTCAGACCCTACTAGGCGTGCGCGATTGTCTTAACACAGCTGCCAAAACCCACCTCCCCGCCCGCTCCAGGCGCTGATTCAGTCCAGGGAGGCGTACAGGTTTGTCATCAGCTGAGCGTGACCCCCCCCATCCCCATGCGCTTAGCACGCAGCCTTTTTCTCAAGAAATGGATGGATGTTGAAAAGTTAAAAGGCTTTCCTTGATAGCGTGTAAAACAAGTGATAACTAGTCCGCTATAAGCCCTTTAAAAATCACACAGTTAAATAAGATGCAGCAGTTCCTTTTAAAGCACATTGGAGCGTCTAAATACTTTAAATAGTTAATATATTTATAATTTGGCATTAAAAATCAGTCTAAAAACCAACCCTTTTTTCTACCTGTTAATGCTCCCCTCATGAAGAAAGCGTTTAGTTTTTCTAAAAGTTTGAATGCCTTAATCAGGCGGATATCTCAGACTGTGGTCTTTGGGGAGATAAATTGTACTCGCATCATAAGCGGCCTGAGCGCTGGTGATGCCCAGCTTCCGAGCAAAACAGAATCGTCTGTTTAATCAAATCTACCAGATTCGCGGAATCTATTAATCAAATTCCGGATAACCCTTAACTGTGACGGATCAAGTGGTGCCTAGATGCAGGACGATGATATCTGGGATGTCCAGTTAAAGTTGGGGCACGTTCCGAGCACCCAGCTTTTTGGGTCTATAAAAAGTGTTCAAGACTGGTCCATTACTCAGCAGGCCGTTAATACTGAAAGAGGACACGAATCTATCGGAAACATCAAGGATCACGGTATGGCATATTTTGATTATTATATCACGTAAACAAGTATGTTTTTAAGCGGATGGATGAACCCTTATGGCTATTCTTACTATGAATAATTTCCAAGTTATTCTCAAGTGCGTGCGTGCGTCGCGCACCTAGGTAATAACAAACGCATGGCGTATAATATAAGATGTAGCATTTATATCCATCTATCTGCATTATCGACGATTATTGTATAAAATTCATAGGACTGAAGCAAACAATATTAGCTTTTCATACCGAAAAAGGGCTTTATAATCAAGTAGTTTTGTCTCGGCGTAAAGAAAATTCAAGCATAAAGGCCTCTTCTCTGAGAATACTCAGGCATGGTTTAAAAAGCGCGGGCAGGTTGTATTATCAGCCGCTGGCATGTGAAAATTAAGTATTCTGAACGCTCATTACAGAAGGTCCGAATTTACAGCCGAAATCGTACTCTTTGAATCCCGGGCTTACTGTAGCAGGGAATGTCTGCCACCAGGGTCATATGTTTTTAAAAAGTCTGGGATGTCGAAACATTTTAACTTTATAAACTCTCATTTGTTACAACCGGTTGAGACAGCCTCAATGATGAGCAGGATCAGGAGCATATATAAGGCAAAGATACTTAATAGACATAAAAGGCAACTGTGTTTTCATTCATTCGCTAAATGAAAAGTATTATTTGTCTGAATAGCCGCCCCTAAAGGCCGGGTGATTTTAGACGTCATGAGTAATATAATTAAGTTATTTTAAAAGTAATCCCACCTGCTGAGACAGATTCCGATGTGTTTTCGGATTTGCTGCGGTCAGTGATGATTTTAATTTTCCTTAGCTCATTTCTGTAACATAGGAGCCTTTTGACAAAGGAAAACTCTGTAAATACTGCTTGTGCATTAAAGCGGAGATTTAAGAAGCAGGTTTCTACTGCTTGGACAGATTACTCACTGTAACCCCAGTTTTGTCGTGCATGTAAGCACTCACTGTTTATTACACTAGCACAAATTGATATTTTCTGTCTACTCAAAGCTAAAATTATTTCCAATTAACACAGGTGATAACTGGAAGCATTTTCACTATTTTTAATTAAAGTTAACAGAAAAGCTCAATTATGATTTTTGTTTTTTTGTCATGCTATGGGATTCCTAAATGGGTGACACTTGTGCCCTTATACTCTCTTATGTAGACCTTAACATATTCTTACCAAAATGGTTCATCACTTTAATTCCTGTAACTGAGTAATTAGACAGAGTGGGCTCCATAACAGGCAAGAGAAAAGTATTATGGGTCAGATACACAGAGCCATAAAACAAAAGCACTGAGCATACACACAACCTGGTATTGCTAGATGTTTTGTTACCTGGAAAGAAGAAGAAGAAAAAAAAAAAAAAAAAAGAAAAAAAAAGGAAAAAAAAAAAAACATTTTTAGTAGTCATCGTGACCAATTTAACAACATGAAAATAAAACATCTTTAGAAAGTAAAACATCTAAAACATCTTTGTAAAGGACCCGATTTTTAAAACATAAGAAAAATCCTTGTTTCCAAAAGAGTTCTGCCCATTTTTTCCAACAGTTTTCTTGACTGATCTCATTTTAAATGATAATAGCCAGTATAAAAGTCCGTGGTAAAAGGAACTGGTGGGAACTGGAGACATCTGATATCTTCTAGCATATCTTTTTTTTTTTTTATTGCGAACAGAGTTTTCATAACAATTTAATCCGAGCCCCTTAACGTTTTTTTTTTTTGAAAGTGAGCCACTATTACCAATATGTCCTTTTTAAAATTATTGATATACCATAGATGCATATTTTATTATAATTACTTAACTTTTTATCAACTTTTATCTAACTCAATATTTATTTTTCTAGTATCAGATATAGTTCAAGTTATTTTGTTTTCGGTTCAATAGATGTATTTTCATATTTGATTCTTTTGTTTTTTCCATCTTTGCGCCCCTTTTGTTACTTATTGCCCCTAAGAAACCCATCCTGATTTGAGAACTACGGTTGTAGGGATTGTTGTAAAAGCGACTCTATGGCCACTTAAGCTAAATTAATTTCCTTGGTTATTCAGCCCCAGTTCATCGGTGTTCCATTTTATTATAAATTATGTTAGTCTCTTTATTTACTAAACATTTTATATTTTGAATAGAAAACAGTTATTTTGTTCAAGGCTTTTACAATTTAAAACCGCATTTTTCTTAACGAGAATATAATCACTTTGGTACTTAGGATGCTGTATATTAAAAGTTTTAGAAATTCTGTTAATGCTTGGTAATAGCCTTCCATTTACATCAGTTATGAACCCTGAAAATAAGAATAGTTATAGTAGGTTATAGGAGCCTGTACACTACAGGGCGATGATTGAACATATACACATTGACAAATCAGGATGGAAATTTTTTAGTAAATAGTTACATAATGTATATGTGTTTTACAAGGATTAAAATTTACTAAAACTTTGTGGTTGTGCTACTTTTAGATTAGTCAGGTTACATAGGACGACTATCATTGAAAACTGCTTTTCCCTCTGTTTGTGAAAAAAGCACCCTTGGTTTTGGTAGCATTCAGGAATTGAAGGAATGTAAAGTTAAACTGTGATTCCAAGTCAACAATGTCTGCAAACGTCTCTTGAATACGAGTCAAAGGACCAGGGTTTGTGCAGGGATCTTAGTCAGGGGCGGAATTCACAGCTAGACATTATTATTCCAAAATGTAACATTGACCGCCCTTATCACAAATATAAAGATAGTAAAAACTAAAATTTACAAATACTAAGTCACGAGAGGAGATTAAAAACATAATTAAAGAACCCGGTCAACAAAGGGATCACCCAAAATCACAGCACTACAACAAGACCTCGTTTCCCTGAGGGTATATTATCAGCTAAACTGTCATCTGTTTGCACCAGTTCCATAGGGGTTTATAAGAGTTAGGGAAAAACGTTATTTAACATCTGCTAATATGAGGCTGATTAACATAGGCAGTTGTGTTAGAATCTTATCTGGAACTAAAAGTCGGTTTGTATTCCTCCTGATTCAGGAAGAATATTTAAATAGCCGGAGTTTAGAATATGAACTAAGACTGGTAAGGTTGTTTTATGCCTAAATAAATAAATAAAGTTAATTATAGAATAAATAATTACATGAAAAAGTGGATTTATAAAAGGAGTTATTACAATTTGAAAACTGCTGTGATATAAAAAAACGATAGGTGACAAAACCAGCACGAAAAGAAACCTTTCAAATAGTGACTTTGACATGCGTAGTCTGGAATGGTCTGAATGTCTTAAAGAGTTCATTTTTAATAAAACAAAAAGCAAATTAAAAATAATAAATAGTAAACCAGATAAAACACAAGTATCATTTAATGATATCAATTGGTGTTAAGTATTATCAACACCGGGATCTATTTATAAGGATTATTTAATTTAGTTATAAACAAAATGATTGGTTGCATTTGCTTTGAAATTAACAATAGTTTGATACGCTTTAAAGAATTAGAATGAGACAAACCTCTACACTTAATAACAAATATTACCCAGCGGATGCAATAAGATTATCTCGGATCTCTGTTTTATTTTAACGCACTGACAGAGTATACCACCTATATTGAAAATGAACAATGGCCGACATACTAGCGAAATAGATATAATCGAGATGTTTTAGAATATGGACTGGGCACTAACCCTTGATTCTGACCAACTAAAGGGTCTTTACTTAATTGTCGAACTTCCTGTGGGTGCTATGGATCTCGTAATGGAGAGTGCAAAAGATTCCTAGAATCTTGCCTATACATAAATAGTCCATATGGCGAGAATCTGGCGCCTGTGTCCTGATGTTAACCAGTCATGGGACATGATGTTCAAAAATTCACCTAGGGTTTCAGAGATGGGACAAGTCGCGATTGTGTGTTCTGTATTCTCTTTTCTGTAACTGTTCCACAATGACCATACTCCGAGACCTTGGGTTTTTTTTATGCGAAGTACATTTCACAGACTCGAATAGAGACATCCATCAAAATGTTCTTGACACAAAGGAGGCCCAATCAGGCCGATTGGGGTGGGAGTCTCTTTTCAGTCTTTTTGCTAGCGGCCTGGTTGTTGGGCTATAAAAAAAATTTTTCAACAACGTGTTTTTGAGCGGTTAACAATCAACATCTCAGGCTATGCTCCTGATGGGCATGATGGTCTAAGGACCAGACAGCCACCTCACGATAGCCTGTTTTGACCTGAGGCTATAGGTACCCGACTCCAGTACTCTCGACTAACAGCTAACCTCAGACCCATCTTCTTGGCCAGACCTTCTTATGCCTTGAACTGACCAGATCTAGGATCCCTGAGCCTCAGGTACCTACCCATGGTGATATGTATTGGTGGATCGTTCCTGGAAACCCGCGCGGTACCTGACATTTTATCTGCTAATGATGTTCAGGGCTCCCTAGCAGGGTGAGGAGATAGCCATTCAGGCCGTGGATGACCTGGGTACAGGCACCAGCCGTTTCAGAACATATCACCCAAGGATGGGATCCATACAGGCTGGCCCCTGAACAAACTGACAGACCCTGATTGAGACATTTCGAAGGCTCAATAGCTGTTCAAGAGTTTGATTACAGTTCTGCGGATATAATAACGCATAGGCACCTAAAAGTACCCGGGCAGGGATGTTTAATAGACCAACCCAGCCGAAGACCGCGACCTCGTGTCTGTTTGACACTAAACCTGACTCCTTAACAAGCGGCTGTCTGTTTCCACAAACCGTGGCTCAGGAGTCCTAGTCACCAAGACTCTGTGCTGCTTCAACATCTTTCTACTTACCACAGATTCACGCCTTTGTACAAGTGCTGTAACTTCGATGATTGGAAAAATGAACAGTCTATTCAGGGTTGATTGTACAAGCCTTTCACTTAACACATGGATCTTTGACTCTTACTCAAAAATACCTGAAATAGCTAAAACTTTCTCTAAGCATACATTTATGGACCCTAATAGGTCTGATGGACCTTTAAAGGTTTTATGGGTATCGTCCTGGAAAATCAGATGAAGTGTCTGAACTGAATGTACCGGTGAGATCACCGGTTTTGTCTGCTTTTAATCACGCTTTCTGTTAAGTTGTAATATATGTTTGAAAGTAGTTGGTAAAACCTCTTTCAATTTTAATATTGTTTTTGAAAATGACCAATAAAGTACCATTTGATTTTTAATTCTAGCCTAATTTCTTTAGCAAATCAAGGATGGAGGTGGTTGAAAATTTTTGCTGCCAAAACAAATCCAGGCCGCTTGGGGTTAAAGACTCTTTGAAAAGAGACTTCCCACCCACCGGCCTGATTGGAGCTATCTTACAATAATCAAGAACATTTGATGGATGTTTTCTTGATAGTCTGTAGAGTGTACTTCTGCATAAAAAACCTAAGGTCTAAGATATGGTCATTGTGAATAGTTAATACAGAAAGAGATACAGAACACACACTGCACTTGTCCTATCTCTTACTAGAAAAACCCTAGGTGAATTTTGGACATCGTATTCCTATGACTGGTTAACACACTGTGGACACAGGCTGGGTCTCATTAAAGAGTATGTGGACTGTTACAGGTAAGATTCCTAGAATCTTTTGCACTCTCCATTCTGAGGATCCTGCTTTCCAGGAGTTTGAGCAATTAAGTAAAGAGACCCTTTGGTTGGTCAGAATCATGGGTTCGAGTGCCCAGGTCCACATATTCTAAAACATCTTGAGTTATATCTATTTTGATTGTACCATAAAGCTGTTCATTCAATATAATTTGGTATACTTCCCTGTCAAAAGGTTAAAATAAAACAGATCCGAGATACTCCTATGCATCCATAATGTTTTGTTATTAAGTGTGAAGTTTGCATCACGTTCTAATTCTTAAAAGCGGTATCAAACTATTGTTAATTTTACAAAACAAAATCGCTTCAATCATTTTGTTTATAACTAAATTAAATAATCCTTATAAATAGATCCGGTGGCGATAATGCCAGCACTAATTGATATGTTAAATGATGATACTTCTGTGTTTTATTTGGTTTCTATTGTATTTTATTTGCCTTTTGAAGTTTAGTAAAATGAATCTTCAGGACCTCATTCGAATATTCCAGAATCGCATGTCAAAAAAGCTTATTTATTTTAAAGGTTTCTTTTAAATTACTGGTTTGTCACCTATCAATATTTTTATACATCACAACAGTTTTCAAATTGTAATAACTCCTTTATAAATCCACTTTCATGTAATTATTTATTTCTTAATTAACTTTATTTATTTATTTAGGCATAAATGTCATACCAGTCTAGTTCACCATCCTAAACTCCAATATTTAATATTCTTCCTGAATCAGGAGGAACACAAACCTGACTTTTAGTTCCAGATAAGATTCTAACAATAACTTGGCTCATCAGTATTAATCAGCCTCATACTAGCAGATGTTAAATAACGTTTTTCCCTAACTCTTTGCAACCCCGTGGAACTGGTAAACAGATGACAGTTTAGCTGATAATATACCTCAAGAAAGCGTAGGTTCTGTTGTAGTGCTGTGATTTTGGGGTGATCCTTGTTGATCCGGTCTTAATTATGTTTTAATCTCCTCTGGGCTGTGTTTGTAAATTTTTTAGTTTTTACTATCTTATATTTGTGATATGGGCGAGTCAATGTTACATTTTGGAATAATAATGTCTAGTAGCTTTCTGCCCTGACTGGTCCTGCAAACCCTGGTCCCTTTGGCTAGTATTCAAGGCGTTTGCAGACACTTATTGACTCTTGAATCACAGTTTAAACTTACATTCCTTCACCCTGAATGCTACAAAACCAAAGGTGCTTTTTCTGCAAACAGAGGGGAAAAGCAGTTTCAATGATAAGCTGTCTATCTTAACTGGTTCTTGAAAGAACATTCCCTAAAGTTTAGTAAAATTTTTAATCCTTGTGGCGCACATAATATTATGTAACTATTTACTAAAAAATTTCATCCTGATTTGCCTAACGTATCCCGTATGGCTAATGCTTATTTCACCGTGCTGCAGGCTCCTATAACCACTACTATAACCATTCTTATTTTTCAGGGGTTCATAGCAGTAACAAAATGGAAGGCTATTTACCAGCGTTAGCAAATTTCTAAAACTTTGTATTATACAAAGCATCACCATTACCAAGTGATTATAGCCTGTTGATGAAAATCGCAGTTTTAAATTAAAGCCCTGAACAAAATAACTGTTTCTATTCAAAATATAAAATGTTTAGTAGCTAAAGAGATAAATACAGTTTATGTAAAAATGGGAACACCGATGGCGGCTGAATAACCAAGGAAATCTAATTTAGCTTAATTTTCAAAGTTTTCTAAAATGACCCCACAACCGTAGTTCTCAAACTGTGGGGATAGCCCCTAGGGGCCTTGAAGTAACAAGGGGGCGCAAAGATGTGAAAAAAACAAAGTCAAATATGAAAAATACATCTATTGAACCCGAAAACAAAATAACTTGAACTACATTCGATACTAGAAGAAATAAATATTGAGTTAGATAAAAAGTTGATAAAAGTTAAGTAATTATAATAAAATATGCATCTATGATATCATTAATTTTAAAGACATATTAAGTAGCAGTGAATACTCTTTTTCAAAAAAAAAAAAAAAAAAAAGCGTTAAGGGGCTCGATTTAAAACTGTTATAGAAACTCTGTTAGCAAAAAGATATATACCAGAATATCAGATGTCTTTCAGTTCCTGCAGTTCCTTTACGGACTTTATACTGGCTAGTATCATTTAAAACGGATCAGTCAAAGCACTGGAAAAAATGGGAGGCAGAACTCTTTTGGAAGCAAGGATTTTCTTATGTTTCGTCGGTCCTTTACAAAGTGCTTTTTAGATGCTTCTTTTCTAAAGATGTTTTATTTCATATTAAAGAAAACAACTGGTCATTTTACGTGACACTAAAAATGTTTTTTTTCCTTTTCTTCTTCTTTTCTCCAGGTAACAAAAATACATCTAGCAATACCAGGTTGTGTGGCGTTCAGTGCTTTGTTTATGGCTCTGTGTATCTGACCTATAATGCCTGCACCTGTTATGAACTCACTCTGTCTAATTACTGAAGTTACAGGAATTGGGAAGTGATGAACTATTTTAGTAAGAATATGTGTTAAGGTCTACATAAGAAGTATAAAGAGGCACAAAGTGTCACCCTAAGACCCTAGCATGAAAACAAAAATCATAATTGAGCTTTTCTGTTGCTTTTTAATTAAAAATAGTGAAAATGCTTTCCAGTTATCACCTGTGTTAATTGAATAATTTTTAGTTTGGTAGACAGAAAATATCAATTTTGTACTAGATATGTAACAACAGTGAAATTCTTTTTACATGCGTACAAAACTGGGTTAAGGTGAGTAATCTGTCTTGGTGAAACCTGCTTTCTTAAATCTCATTTTAATGCACAAGTGTATTTACAGAGTTTCCTTTGTCAAAAAGGCTCTATATTAGAAATGAGCTAAGGAAAAATTAAAATCATCACTGACGCAGCAAATCCTAAAACACCGTGGAATCTGTCTCTTGTGCAGTGTGGGATTACTTTTAAAAATAACTTAATTATATTACCATGCGTCTAAAATCACCGGCCTTTGTGGGGCTACTATCCGTATTAAAATAATTACTTTCATTTAGCGAAATGAATGAAAACACAAGATTACCTTATGTCTATTAAGCATTAAGCTTCGATATATGCTCCTGGATCCGTTCATCATTAGAGCTGTCTCCAACCCGGTTGTAACAAATGAGTTTATAAAGTTAAAATGTTTTGATATCCCAGACTTTTAAAACATGGGACTGGTGCAGACATTCCCCCTGCTACAGTAAGCCGATTCGAAAAATCGCATTTCCTGGCAGGACCCTTCTGTCGTGGTTCAGAATCCCAGCTCTTACTCAAGCAAAGCGCTGATACACAACCGACCTGCGGCTTTTAAACCATGCTGGGGAGATATTCTCAGAGAAAGAGGCTCTGTTTGATTTTCAGGCCTTGGGAACAAAAACTACTTGATTGTAAAAGCCTTTAAATTATAGAAAAAACCGTATTGTTGCGCTTCAGTCCTGTAGATTTGTACATTAGTAAAGTAAATTCGCAGATAGATGGATATAAATGCTACATCTTATATTATCTGGCGCTCGTAAGTCTACACCTGCAGTCTTGGCCTTGCTGCCTCTAACGCGCAAAGAATAAACTTGGTATTCATAGTAAGAATAAAATATAAAGTTCATCCATCCCATTTAAAAACATACTTGTTTTAGGCGCATATAATAATCAAAAATATATGCCATACCGTGATCCTTGATGTTTCGGCGGATTGGTGTCCTCTTTCAGTATTAACGGCCTGCTGAGGTAATGGACCAGTCTGAACACTTTGCCTAGACCCAAAAAGCTGGGTGTTTTGGAATGCTTTAATCATTTATTCGGACATCCGTATAGCGCATCGTTATCTATAGGCACCACTTCGTGACTAAAAAGTCGAATTTGGTTGTTAGATTTGTTTAAACATCTGTGCGTATCTCGGGCCTTTTCACAAAATTTTTGATCCGGGTCTAAAGTTAAGGGTTATCGAATTTGATTAATAGATTCCGTTGTAACTGTGGTTGATTAAACAGGCGCATTCTGTTTTATCGAGGTTAAGGTCATCAGCGGCTCAGGCCGTTTATGATCTTGGAGGTGCCACAGTTCCCAAAGACCGGCCGAGATATCACGCTCTAAATTTAAAGCATTGACTTTTAAGAAAAACTATTTTCTTCTGGGGAGCAGTAACAGGGGTAGAAAAAGGTTGGTTTGATCGATTTAATACAAATTATAAATATATTAATTCATTTAGCATTTGAAGCGTCTCAATGTGCTTTAAAGACTGCTGCATCTTATTTAACTGTGTGATTTTTTAAAGGGCCTCGCGAACTAGTTATCACGTCTAACACACGTTATGTAGCCTAACTTTTTAGAAACATCGTCTTTGGGAAAAAAGTAGCTCGTACTAAGCATGGGGATGGGGCTTACGTTCAGCTGATGACAAACCTGTACGCTCTGGACGGAATCAAGCGCTGATCGGGCGGGGGAGGTGGGTTTTGGCAGCTGTGTGAGACAATGCTTGCAGCTTCAGTAGGGTCTAGAATCAATCCTCGTCAAGCATGCAGGGACCTACAGGCTGCAGTTTTACATCTACGTGTCTGTTCGGAGCCGCGTGGAGGCACAGCCCTGGGCAACTCACGGTGTAGCGCAGGGGGATGTCAGCTCTGTGTGTGAAGCAGAGAGCCGGGCAGCCTTGTTCAGTGTGCTTTTGAGCTATTTTAAGCCTGCTAAAGCTGACTGTACATCTTTCTGCTTAAGTTGACTGGATCTGTAAGTGGGCTTAGGTAAAAAATAAAGTGGCATACAAATGATGTAGCATTGATTAAATAGATAGATATTTTAAAAATAATTGTTACACTAGATACCAGGATTCTTACCCAAAGCAATATTGGCAGGAGCAGTGATGACAAGTTAGACCCGGCCGACCCAGACATGTGTGTATGTCCTCGGAAAAATAGCCCAGGAAATTGGAGGGGTCAGACATCATGTGCAACCTATCCAGTGAAACCAGGCAGGCCATTCCAGTCTAGGTATGGATAGAACATGCCTGAACTTGTCAGGTCCGGCCAGCATGCCTGAACATGCCTGAACTTGTCTTTGGAAGAGGGGTGGGGGATGGGAAGTGGTGGGGAAATTGATGGGTTCAAGGGGGCCTAGGCAGCCCTTGGGCGCCTGAACTGCCCTAGTGAAGGATGGGGAGGCTAGGCGGTGGCCAAGCAGAGGCGGGGTTCAAGGGGTGGGGCTCCATCAAATTGCCTTGACAGCTTCCTGGGGAAAACAGATGGCTGGGCTAAAGGTCAACAAACAACAGGTGGTTGGAGGGACTTCCTGTCATCAATCAAAGGGACCCTGATCAAAAGGGCATCAAGGTCAACAAAACATCCCCGGGGGTGGGGGAGGGGCTTCCTGAAAGGTCAGCAAAAGGGCAACAAACATCCGGGGTGTGGGGAGGGGCTTCCGGGCTTGATTAAAAGGGGGGGTTTAATCTCATCAATCAAATTTGGATTAAATTTTGACAGAAGCCGCCTGACATTATACTACTCTTCTATATTGTGAAACCACTTGAAACACTTCTGCGTCATCATTTTTTACAGAAATGAACTGTTTTTAACAGTTTCCTGGTGGAAAACAAGGCGTCACACATGTGCACAAAGTTATTTTCAGGCCCTGAACGGGGTTATGGTGAAATAAGGTTACCTTCAACTCTAATGCTGTGTAAAGTCAAAATACTCTGGTAAAAGCAGTTCTAAATGAAATCAGTACCCTTATGGTTAAGAACTGTTTGGATGGTTTCCCCCCTGTTTTCAAAGTGCAATTCAACATCTCAAACTCAACGTTGAATTCCTATTAGGGTTTCATTGGGCAAAAAATGAAGTTGAGTTAAATTTAATGAGTCTTCTTCTTGTTGTGAAACCACTTGAAACACATTGGACATAGTTTTTTACAGAAATGAACTGTTTTTAACATTTTCCTGGTGGAAAACAAGGCGTCACACATGTGTACAAAAAGTGAATTTCAGGCCCTGAAACGCGTTATGGTGAAATAAGGTTACTTTCAACTCACGCTGTGTAAAGTCAAATACTATGGTAAAAACAGTTCTAAATGATAAAATCCCCAGTACCCTTATGGTTAAGAACTGTTTGGATGGTTTCCCAACTGTTTTTTATAGTGCACTTCCATCTTAAACTCACTTTTGAAATCCCATTAACTTGCAATGGACCCAAAAAATGAAGTTAAGTGAAACTCAATGAGTCTTAACTTATTATCTGAAACCACTTGAAACACTTCTCGACATAATTTTTTACAGAAATAACTGTTTTGAACAGTTTCCTGGTGGAAAACAAGAGGGGTCACACATGTGTACACAAAGTTATTTTCAGGCCCTGAACGCGTTATGGTGAAATAAGGTAACCTTCAACTCTAACGCTGTAAAAGTCAAAATACTATGGTAAAAGCAGTTCAAATAATGAAATCAGTACCTTTTGGTTAAGAACTGTTTGGATGGTTTCCACTGTTTTTCAAAGTGCAAATTTAACATCTCAAACTCAACGTTTTAAATTCCTATTGAGTTGCATTGGGCAAAAACTGAAGTTGGGTTAAATTTAATGAGTCTTAACTCTATGTTGTGAAACCACTTGAAACACATCTCGACATAGTTTTTACAGATATGAACTGTTTTGAACATTTTTCTGGTGGAAAACAAGGTGTCACATGTGTACACAAAGGGGAATTTCAGGCCCTGAAGCAGCGTTATGGTGAAATAAGGTTACCTTCAACTCTAACGCTGTGCAAAGTCAAATACTATGGTAAAAAAAGTTCTAAATGATAAAAACCCAGTACCCTTATGGTTTAGAACTGTTTGGATATTTCAACTGTTTTCAAAGTGCAATTCAACATCTCAAACTCAGCTTTTGAAAATCCTATTGAGTTGCATTGGCAAAAACTGAAGTTGAGTTAAATTTAATGAGTCTTAACTTCTATGTTGTGAAACCACTTGAAACCCTCTA
>NW_024382787.1:0-30000 GCF_016835505.1 Polypterus senegalus
GTTTACATGTACTGATTACGTTATTGATTTGGATTCTATACTGCCGGTAAGCTAGTGCTTAATTTCAGTAATACTGCCATCTAGTGGACTTTGGGTACTTTATCAATAAGTTTTATGTATTCTTTTTTATTGTAGACCACACATACAAATCCACCTATACCTATTCGAGTACAGGTGTATATCTCCAAATAAATGAGTTCAATTTCAATCTAAGCTGCTGTGTGGAATTCTCTGCATCATTTGCCAGTGTCCTGATCGACACTCCGGAGTGAACACAATAAGTCCTGAACATACTAAAGATAAAGTGGTCCTTTGTTACAGTTTCAGCAAGGACATTAGTCCTGTTTGCTGAAAGGATGTTATGGAGGAAAACACTGGAATAGCGCTGTTCTTCTGAATGTTTATCAGGGATCAGAATGATCAGAATATTCCTGCTTCACAAATAACTGATGTCTGTTTTTATTGTAAAACTGACAAAACCACACACACGCAGGCACGCACACAACACAAATACTCAAACTCACAAATCGTGGGTCGCACACACTACTGATTAAGTGTATCTGTCACTGGCGATCATTTTTTTCACCCAATAAAACTTTAGTTCGTCAAAGTTAGAAAGTAGCGCGGTGATTTCTATTATTCCTTATTGGCGGCATTTCATTTAAAGATGATTCACGTCAACAAGGTGAAAGAGTCTCCTATTTTGACAGGACGATCTTCTCTTAGGCTTAAGCATTTTGATTGACTTACAAAAGAAAATAGTTACAGTATTACTTACCCTCTTTGCTTCAAATTGGCCTTTTAAAAAACCTTTTTGATATAATTTATTTATGACAGTTTAAAATAAAAAAAGTAGTGCTCAAAATTATAATGCGCCGTATCTAACAGGAAGAGGTGGTGGTAGGAGTAAGATTGCTGACTCGCAGTTAAATGATCACTGGTTTGTGTTCGGGGCTTCTTTCTGTTATTTTATTTATTTATTCATTTTTACAAATTGTTTTGAGTAGTTAAGAAAGGCGCTATAAAAACGTAAGGAATTATTATTATGATTATTATTATGAATGTGTGATCAAATTCAGCCGCTGCGTAGTGGGGTATAAACAGGGACACTATCTGCTTGACAATACCACGAGTTCATTGAAATAATTACACAGCAAGGTGCGCACGCAATACAAACATAATGTGTATATTATTGAAGTAAAGGTTCATATAAATTGATTATATACAAATTTGTAACAAGTTGAGAGATGTAAACTGGTTAAAATGCACGAAATTATGCATGTATTGCTTTATAGTCCACATATAGTGTATGTATATTATTAAAATAATGATATAAAAATCATATAAAACAGTACAAATTTGCATCGTAGACTTATTTTGTGTCATATTTCTTCAAAGAAGTTTTTAAGTAGTTTGCTTCAAAAAAATCTTACGGCACACATGTGAACTGCTGAAAATCGCTGATCTTAATCAATTTATTTTAACCCAAGCTCCGTGCAAAATACTGTCATATCTGTTAGTAAACAGGTGCCCTGAGATGTAATTGCTGCGGAACTCCACAACTCCACTCCTTTGTGCGCCGCTTGTCTTTTGTTTTAACGCATGCTGTCATATCTGTTAGTAAACAAGCACACGCAGCGATGTCCTGATATCTGCGTTCTAAGTCTGCAGGTATATTAAATGCTATTGACGTTTTACCAGGGTGCTCTGTGCTTGAGGGTGGACAGTAAACTTTGTTAAAATGATATTGAAAATACCAGTCGTCAGTTGTATTTTCAGTCGTTTTGGCGTGTTTACTGTTCTGTTACCAAAAAATTCTTCAACGGGGCTCATCAACAAAGACAACAATAAGCCTATCGGACAGTCTTTTATAGCACTTTCTTATAGAGTGTGTCTCTTAATCCCTTCTAGCAGAGGAGGCACTTATTTCCACAGCATGGTGTATGCTGTAGAAATGTGTACACCCTGTCTTCTGCTTGTAAATTAATACTGGAATTACAAAACTGTCCACAATTTATTTAAAAAGATTGAAGGGAGTCTTCTATATCACTTTTTTGTTTACTATGTCATCCACTCATCCACTAATTAAAAAAATCAAACGCTTACACCATCTTTTGAAGTATATCTATGAAAATCGCTGTGAGTAGCCAGAAAAATGCTATATAAATCTAAGATATTATTATTATTATTATTATTATTATTATTATTATTATTATTATTATTATTATTATTTAGGTTTTTAAATCCAAATAAGCCTGATAGGATTTCCAAGATATGTGCCACTCTAGGGTACCAACAAAGTCAAACTGATTAGGAAATTTTGTGATCAGTTTGTTTAAAGTATATTAAACAAAAAATAACTTTTCATCATCTTCTCATTTCTAATTTGGCATTTCAAGATACAGTATATACTGCAAATATACATTTAAATTGTAACCGCTGACAATTATTTAACTGTGTGCTATGCGTTTTCCATAAAACAGCTTCAATATGTGCACAAAGTATAGGTAATAAAACACACAAATTTTAACATTAGCATGATGACTTTTGAAGGAAAACCATGTATTAGAAACTATTCTATAGAGTTTTCATAAATTAATCATTATATACCTTTTGAGGTTTCTTGATATATTTTGTAATCAGATTTTTAAAATATTTGTTTTTATTTTTACTGCCACTTCACAGATCAACAATCCCCAACATGGTCACTGTCAGAATAAGTCTTTTAACTTTTTCCTGTGTCCATTAATACATTTTCGGGTTTTACTACTCATCTGAAAGAGATGGCATCAGGTTGGGTGGCACTTTTAAACTGTAATTAGTATGAGCGAGTGTTAGTGTGGCAAGCACTAGACTGGCATTTCTTTCTGTCTCTTTTTTGTCTTCTGTCCCAAGCCTGTAAATCTCTTTTGTAAATGGGTGGTTTGGATAAAGGGCAGATACTAACTATTTTCAAGGCTATTTAAAAAATACTAAAAGATATTTGTGTATGTGTGTTGTAGTGCCCCATGTTGTAAGTGTTAGATCCATTGAAGAAGTCAACTTAAACAAAGAAAATGTACATTTTGCAGGTTTGTTTGAAGTATTTTACATTATAACCACATTATTACTTGGTGCGTGAATATAATTTTTTCAAGGGGATGACCTTTACTATTGTCAAAAAAGACAAGCAGGGCAACAGGAGGAATATGAAAGTTATTTTCTGAGTTTAGGAGACAAAGGATACTTGTAAGGAAGTTCATGCCAGTGCTATCGGTGTACATTCTGGAATTTATAAAACTGCTGATATTATTTCACAAAGATGTTACTGGCCTGGTTTTATGCTGACATTAAAATGGCTACGTTTTCTGATAATTCAGAACAGATTCAATTAAATGTTTTAATATCTCAGTTGCTGTTTTTGGACTGTGTAACTTGACTTGTCATACACATGTGTATCAGTGAATATTTGGTACTTCGTTTGACAAATAATATTAATTTTCCAAGTCTCATAGATAGATAGAACTTTATTTGTCCTCCTTTTTTAAACAGAGGCTGAATGAATAAATAAATTAATAATATATAATGAAAAAAACAACAACAGCCAATCCAATAACAATTTTAGCTTTGTAATGTTCGTTTTGCAAGCAGGAGTTGGGGCTCACAACTCTGAGGCAAAAGCTCAGCTGTTGAAGTGAGAGTCCCTTTGAGTGGAGAGGACAATGGGACACAGTAGACCTGAAAGTGATGTAGAAGGCTTTCAGCAATCTTTAACCATGGATTTCAGATAATATTAGATATCCAGGGTTCATTTTGAAAGCAGCAGACAGGTTGCACACAAGCCCATGGATCTGCTCCAGCCATGGAAATGAGTGTTCCCTGTAGGGGATAGGATGCAGACACATAGTGGAGAAGATTATATAGAAAACTATACCTACGACCTTTTAAAATCAATTTTGCATAATTTTACCTCTCCAGTGTTCATTTTGTAATCAGCAGTCAGAGGGCACACATTTTACGGCTCTGCAGCAGACCTGGAAATGAAAGTCACTAGTGGATGAGACATGAGTTTTCATTCCAATAGTTTTAATGACTCACATGGCGGAGGTGAAATTTGAGTTCAACAACAAAGCCTTTCCGTGGATTTTTCCCTTTTTATCCCAGGAAAAACCACTTGTGAAAATGTTTAAGAGCAAGCTATCACTTATAGAATGACAATGGATTGCTACGTTTATTTTAACGAGCTGTCTTTTAAATGTCTTCGTAAAGTGTTACTGGGTGTCGAGCAATGTATTATTATTACTGATATTTTACTAAATCTTACTATCCATCAATGGCGTAGCTAGGAGTGGGCGGAGGGCGGTTCACCCGGGTGGCACATTTTGGGGCGACATTATTGGCCAAAGGCTCAGTGCAATTCGTGTATAAGCAGCAGGGTTCAGAAAAATATCACTCATGAATGAAAAAATGTAATTCTCTGATTTTTATCCACATGCTTCAAAAATAATTTTCAGACTGTCATTCTGTGACGGCATCGGACACAGCAGCTGAAATTTATGAGGGTTAGGGTTAGGTATATAAAAATAAACATAAACATTACACCGATAATAATTTCTAGGAAGATAAATAACTAATTTATAATTTCGTTTCGTTATCAATCCGAATGCGTTCTTGCACTGCACAGAAAACATCCCCACCTATCACTTGTACACTACACTGGTCTTCGCAGCGTAATTATATTAAACTAGAACACGGCTTATGAGTGCGTCTATACTATATTCTTGTCTAGTTAATGCTTATAAATAATTATATGTGAAAAATTATTGCTGTTTCTCTAAATCTATGCAATTTTTATCTTATTTTTTCTCTATCGTCATTTTAATTTTCTATTTAAATAAATTAACATATTCAGATATGCGGAGGACAGTAAATTGAAGCACCGCCCCCCCCGGCGGCATGAACTCCAGCTACGCCACTGCTATCCATGTTTCTTTGTTGATGAGCCCCGTTGAAGAATTTTATGGTAACAGAACTGTAAACACGCCAAAACGACCGAAAATACAACTGACGACTGGTATTTTTATATCATTTTAACAAAGTATTCTGTCCACCCTCAATCACAGAGCCACGTCAATAGCGTTAAATATACCTGCAGCCTTAGAATGAAGACATCAGGGGATTTTTCGTACGTGGATTACTCGTTTAGCCGGATGTAATAGTTGACGATTTGGCCGGATCCTGGATCTGTCGGTTTTGAAACTCTTGCTGGATGTGTTGTCATAGCAGCACATCCAAATCCTCGCAGGTTTGTTCTATGTAAACAAGGATTAGCTCACACACACTTAATAAGTGTCCATGCATGGAATTCATTCAGTTATAGCTTCGCCGTTCATGAATGAGCGACCAATTGCTATCGGTACGCAAATTATAAGAAGAGAATTTCATATAGAGAGGGTTTTGCATGATAGGCAAGACCCTTTATTGTTCGGATGAAATTATTTTCGAAAGATACCACTTTAGCCGGTGGGAATATTGCACCTTAAAGATTTATTATCATCTTATATTCGAAGTCAGACTGGGCAAAGTTGGGCTCTCACAACCACACAGACAGTATACATTGCTTTGAGGTTTTTGCAAGCGGTACTTTTTATATACTGTAGGCTATGCGGAAAATCTGTCTAAAAGTGTCATATTATATATGATTCTTTATGTCAACAATTCTTTAAATAGTTATATACCAATATTTACCAGTTTGAAGTATATTCTTGTACTTCACTTTAACCTGTCCCCATGTTGTCCTTGTGCTTGATCTGGAATTATGACATATTAAATAATAAGTAATCTGACACATAGGAAATGAAACTCTGCTTTCAGTAAGTTCAATGCACACGCGTTTAATCTGTCGGCCACTTTTTGCCAGCCATCTTTTCTGGTTTGGGCTGCTTTTGCAGTGTTCCCTTGTGCATATTAAATCTTGAAACCCTTCGAGTAACACACGCACGCACGCACAGCTTGTGTGAAAAAAATGCGCCTGTTTTTTCGTCATTTTGTTGCAGCCTATCAAAGACTTGCTGATCATGTTTTCTAGACTCAATGTACAGTATATGGGCTTTTCACTCAGCGCGGGCGCGCGCATTCATCTCGGATGATTAGATCCAGCTAGACTAATCTACTACACCGCTGCGTTTGAAAAACCGACTTATCCCGGATGAGTTTCACTGGCATTAACTCATCCAAGATGAGGCATCTGATCTCGGATGATTTAAGCGCGACGGAAAATACCCCTAGGGGATATTTTTCGACGTGAATTACTCCTTTAGCCTGTTACATGTGTTATTCAGAAATGATTTTAAAACACTGCTAATAGTTTACAAAGCCCTAATCTTGCTCTGCCCTATATTTTAGAATGCCTGTCAACTTATACTCCAAATCGTAACCTTAGGTCTTCAAATGAGGGTCTGATTATAATTCCAAGAGCTAAACTTAAAAGAAGTGGTGAGGCAGCCTTCTGCCTAAAATCTGGAATACTTTACCGATAGAAATTCACCAGGCTAATACAGTAGACTCTAGATCATTGAGTAGAGCATGTTAAAAACAGTTAAAAACACATTATTTTAACATGGCTTTCTCACGGCTACATTTTAGTGTACCCTGATAAAACTATATATGCATTGAATTGCCATTATCTTCATAGCTTCGCAATCCATACCAATCCCTACATTTGCCTGCTGTTCTTTTTCGTTTTTATGTGGTGACCCACGTGCTCAAGGCACCCTACAGTGCCTAAATTGATGGGTTGAAGGCCAGATATCCACATGACCTTCATCATCAAATTCTTTCGCATGAAGCCTTAAAGCCATAAGGACTGATGTAGATAATTTATGTTAGGTAGAATGCTCAGTTGGTGCTGGGCGGTCTTGTGGCCTTGGAATCCCGCAGATTTTGATTTTTTTTTGCTTTTTGCATCTGCCTACCCACGGACCTTACTTTATCCTTTGTTACTTAGTATTGCCTAATCTTATTTTGTTTTTATAAACTTTTCTTTCTTCATTTTGTAAAAACTTTGAGCAACACCATTTGTATGTAAATGTGCTAAATAAATAAATGTTATTGTTGTTGTTTTGTTATATGGCACAAAAAATGATAAAAAAATTCAGATGACAACAACTTTGTTATTAACCCAGTTTATGGTATGTATAAAATTATATCTTATTAATGGCCTTTGGAAATCACAAGAGGACAGTTTTAGGTTCCCAAAAATACGTTCCCCTGTCACATGACACCTCACTAAAAAGAAAGTAACTGCCAGAGTTCAAGAGAGCAAAATAATATACATTTATTAGGAGTAAACTTTATGATTTACACAAGGTCAGGAGCCAATACTAGACAAGATGCAAATGATATTTTTGTGGTCATGGAATCCCAGTATGGAATCCGACATTTGGAAAATGAGTTCTGTCTCTTAGTCATTCCATTCATTCATACATGTTAAATTATCTACAATATGTGGAAAAGGTTATTTTACTGTTGTGATTATGATCTCCAATGAAACCAGCTGAATATTGTTTTTGTGCATAATTGCTATTAAACTCCAATAAATACACAAGAATAAAAACAATATGGGAGATATTTGCAAGACATAATATTGGTCTGAGGCTAGATGTGTGTATTTAGTGAGACTGAAGTTTCTGCAGTAGGAAATATTATTCTAAATATAAAGATAAGGTTTCTTTGACCAATGCTAATTAAAATGATCTTACCATGCACAATATGGCCTGCCTAAGTATTTCTATCAAATCAAATCAATTAAACTTGTATCTGTTCTCTTCAACCCTAACATCTACAAATAAAACAAAATAACCACAAAGCTGCTTAAATAAACATGGCACTTTTTGCTCTGCATACAAACTTATAATTCATTAATTTAAATAGTTAAATATTTAAGAAACTGTTTAAAGCTCAATTTAAGTAAATGTTGCCTATTTCTATGTCAAATAATGATCTAATTATTAGCTGGTCATTCATTGCTCTTCTAGTAGTTACACCATTATGAAACTAAAGTATAAGTGTAAGACACAGTATGAATATTAAATGATTCATTTTGATATGACTTAAAATATTTAAAAAGTAGGCTTTTGGTTTTATTTTTCTTGAATGATCTCCAGTAATTGTAGCTTTACATCAGTAAAATGGAATTTTAAATTGAAAAAAATTCAACATTGTTGTGCAGCTGCTACTGGAGCAACTGTTCTGTGAACACCAGAGTGTGACAATGAAAAACACACACATTTTGTTTGCATCTTCTCCTAAGCATGCTTTCACTTCTGGATTGTGCTGTAAGCTGACTGCTCTTCAACCTTCAAACCCTGTAAGAAATAAAGATAATCATTAAAAATTCAATGCGATATTGACAAAAGGAAAAGCAAAACAGATTGAATATATGGACACAGGTGATATGACAGAAGTATGTAGATATTGTTTGGCTTTAAACTTTAAATGTGAGACTTGTAGATCATCTAATTTGTTTTCCCATCAGGGAAAAGTAATGTTTCTTCTCAATGAAGCGGCCTATCCACAAGAATTAAAAGTTTGGTGAAAGTAAAATCCACATACGCAAGTGCAGAGACACAAAGTTGCTGGAGTGTAGCAGGCAGGGGTTGACAAGCGAGCGAGCAGGGGCAAAGCCCCTAATATTTGAAGAAAAAAAGTTGCCTTTATCTTTGTGTTTAGTTTAATTTCATGCTTTTTTATTTCTTTTTAAATGGTGGACCCTCAGGGTCCCACATACAAGTATGCAAGGGCTGTTTCTTTGACAATGAAAACTGAATTTTGACTTCCCAGATTGTATCCGATAGTTTTCAATATGTTTCTGTTCAAGGACAGGTGGAATAAAACAAAGCTTTAACTGGCAATGCAGAAGGATTTACAAAAGGTTAAAAAGTAATAGCCAAACAAAAGGATGAGACACTGTATTTGAAGACAATCCACATGAGTTCAGATTTAAATAAAACCCCACTTTTCTTTGATTCTAGGATTTGGTAAGTATGCTACAGTTTTCAGCTTTAATATCTGTATACTATTCTGATTTTTTTTGTTTAATTTGCAATGTTCTTTTTGTGTCAAGTCTTGAATATTTTTCTGTCAAATATACGGCTGTCATCTATTTGTTACAATCACAATAATGAAAAATTAAAGTAGGCAGAAGTCAATCTGAATATTTCTAGTTCTGAGAAAAATAAACTGACCTTAGCAGACAGTGGAAAGCTGAAAGAGAAAGTCATCATCACAATTACTGTAAGAACCCAATAGGCTACTATAAGAAATGGAGTCTTCTTTTAGCTACATCTAGCTAAGAAATGCACTATATAATCCAAAGACACTGAGTTTACATCATACAACTTTTAACTAAGGAAGGCTAGGAGCTGTGAGGGAGCTATAGAGTCCTGAGCAAATTCCTCAGCAGGGTTTTCCTCAGTAAATGTTTGTTTTCCTCCCACATCCCCAAAGACATACAGGTTAGTTTTATTGGTGATCTCACATTGACCCTTGATGACAGCATGTGTAGACATGTGTATTTAAACAGATCCTGTAATAAATTTCTTTAATCGTCTTCACTTATTATTTTTATTTATTTTCGTCATACCATATTAAAGAAAATAAACAAATCTAGCCGAAGCCCACAGTAGCATATGGCGTGTAAGAATAGGAACGGAAAACGGTGAGAAAGGAATTCAGTATAACAATGGCTTAGGAAACCACCGTCGCAGTATAACGAAAATAACAAGGAGCAAAACCAATGCCAATGGTCGAGAGTACCTTCCTGTAGCAGGCTACGGAAAACATAGACATATATAGATAGACGCCACATTCCCTGTGTTGCCCAGTCGACACGATAAGTCAGCGTCCGCCCTATTGTGAGTGGTAAAAGTGCCATTTAAACTAATACAGGTAGACGTGGAAACGGGTTTTCTGATGAAAAACAATAGCGTTTTAAACAGTATTGTTTACATACAAAAGATTTTGGCTAATCGTTTACATCTAATTATATATATTCATTTATCTATACTAATAAAAGGCAAAGCCCTCACTCACTCACTCACTCACTCACTCACTCACTCACTGACTCATCACTAATTCTCCAACTTCCCGTGTGGGTGGAAGGCTGAAATTTGGCAGGTTCATTCCTTACAGCTTCCTTACAAAAGTTGGGCAGGTTTTATATCGAAATTCTACGCGTAATGGTCATAACTGAAGCAGTTTTCTCCATTTACTGTAATGGAGATGAGCTTCAACGCCGGGGCGGAGTTTCGTGTGACATCATCACGCCTCCCACGTAATCACGCAGTACATAGAAAACCAGGAAGACCTCAAAAAGCGCCAAGAAAACATGCATTATATAATTGAGAAGGCAGCTAAACAATAAGAAGCGCGCGAGTGACATATACAACCATATTCATGAGTTCTGCTACTGAAACAAAGCACGATGTAAACCTACACTTTAAATTAAGTTCATAGACAGGCTGCGCTGGCGTTTGTAATTTAGTGCCTGCCCATATAAGGTCGTCCGTCAGCGGCAATCCAATAGCAAACTGCCACGGGTAAATATTCACGGGTGAAGGACTGTGCTTATGGAGAGGAAGATGAGATGGTCAGGGTGGTGTTTGACACAAACTCAGCGAAACTGCGAGAGAAAGTTTTAAGTGCCAGGACTAAGGTAACATTAAATAAAGCTATGGACATAGCACGAGATGGCACCAGCACAGCTGGGAACCTTCGATGCAAGTACACCGAGTGGCTCACGTGAACTGACGAGTGCACAGATAAAAAACAGTTCCAAAGAGCTGAACAAAACCGAATTACACAATTGAAAAGGCAGCAAAAATATGAAGCGCCTGATAAGCATATTCATAAATGCAGGTACTGTGGAAACAAAGCACACGGTGGAAAAAGTCAATGTCCCGCTAAAGGAAGACAGTGTAAAAAACCCGTGCATGCAGTGTGTCAGGTCTCAGATAAAGAAGAAGACGAGCTGTTTATTGATGCAGTAAGAAACGAATCGATGAATGAAACCTGTCATCTTTACAACGATTGACAAACACGGAATGTAACTTGAACACAACACATCCTACAAATACGAACCTGATTGAAAGAAATAATGATAATCAAATCCTTGATGACAGCAACACTCAGTAACACTCACAAAACAAATACTGTATATTGACAGTCATGTTACGCTATTTTTAAAATGTTCCCTTTTCTTTTCTACCTTTTTAACACACTACTTATGATACGGGTATATATATATGTATATATATATATATCCCGCTCTACATACTCGAATAATGGATACTTTATTCGCCATCAATGATTGTTTTGGTAAAGCCATACTCAGTGTATTCATTAGATGAACGGTAAAAAGTAAGAGCGAGGGAGGATGACTCATTGAGGCATGCAGGCTGTAGTGCTGCCAACTCTATCTGAATTGCGCGATCACATTTGAAAAATATATCTTTTCAAGTTCTATTTAGTCCATATGTGTCAAACTCAAGGGTCAGGGCCACATCCGCCCGGCGCGTAATTATATCCGGCCCGAGATCATTTTATATACTGTATTATTGTTATTAAAGCCCGGTATATGAAGCGCTGGTAACACAATAAACTACAGATCCCATAATGCAGCGCTTCAGCTGCCTTGCAACACTTACCGCTTACTAGAGTTATTGCGCACTGAGTTTGCACGGCGCTTTGGTGACTTTGAAGAACAAAAAAAGTCCGTCTACATGCGGCTCAACCTTGTGCATGTTTGGTAGCACATATCTGTGTGAGAAGCTCTTCTCAGTGATAAAGACTAACAAAACAGCACACAGGAGTCGCCTCACTGATGAGCACCTGCAATCCATCCTGAGAATCTCCACAACACAGAACCTCACACCAAACAGAAACGAACTTGTGGCCAAAAAGATGCCAGGCGCCCAGCTCTAAAATGACATATGAGCAAAGACAACTGAATGATTTGATTTGTTATTGCGTAAGAGCGGAGTCAACCGCTTTAACAAACAGCGTATTGCACTGATACTGAAATAGCTGTGTGTGTATATATGTAGATATGTATGTATATGTATATATATGTTTATATATGTGTGTGTGTATGTATATATATATATATATATATATGTTTATGTGTGTGTAAATATATATATATATATATATATATGTATATATGTATATATGTATATGACAACAACACTCATTACTCACAACAGTGACAAAACAATTACATTGACAATCAGGTTACGTTATTTTCAAAATGTTTCCTTTTCTTTTCATTGCTTCTTTAACACTACTTCTCCATTTGTAAGCTGGTATTTTATATATATATATATATATATATATATATATATATATATATATATATATATATATATATATAAGCTAGCAACACTCATGACAATGACAAAACAATTACATTGTCAATCATGTGACGTTACTATTAAAATGTTTCCTTTTCTTTTCATTACTTCTAACACACTACTTCTCCTCTTGAGCTGGTATTTTCTATAGATATATATAGATATACCTGTATATAAATAGATACATATGACAACAACACTCATATCAATGACAAAACAATTACATTAACAATCAAGTTACATTATTTTTTAAATTTTTCCTTTTCTTTTTCATAACTTCTTTAACACACTACTTCTCCGCTCGGCTTGGTATTCTGCTAGTACACTAATAATGGTAATTATTATTATTATTAAATAATTCCTCCCGTATAAGTAACATTTCTCGGACTGCTTTCTTTCATCTCGAAACATTTCTAGACTTCGTCCTGTTCTTACGCTAACACAGTACTGAAGTATTGGTTAATGCCCAAGTCACCTCATTATACATTACTGTAATGGTATTCTATCTGTAATCCCACAAAAACATTATCCATAAACACAATTTATTCAAACTTCTGCTGCCAGGATAATAACCTGCTGTTCTAAATCCACTGAACATACTACACCTATTCTCTCTCAACTTCACTGGCTCCCTGTTAACTACAGAATACAATACTAAATACCGCTCTTAACATTTAAAGCTCTCCACAACCTCACTGATCTCCTACAGACTGACACTGTCTCACTCACTCTGATTCTCATCTGCAGCTGTACTTTCTGTACCACACATCAAAGTCTGTGCTATGGGAGCTCAAGTGTCTCTTAGTGCTCCTCAAGTCGGGAATTCTCTTCCCTCTCCTATACGTTAGCTCGATTCAATAACACATTTTAAAACTGCCCTCTAAACTTATCTTTTCAAACTGGAATACCAATTGTGAATTTTGCACTGTTACTGCCATTTATCTTTGTTTGTTTGCTAATTATTGCTGTTTGATCGAGAGCAACTGTGGGCTGAAGTAGGATTAGAGATGGCGGGCGGGCTCTTTCGTGCATATCCCATGGTCTTAGAGCTGGTGGGCGGGGCTCTGTGAGCTGGTGGGCGGGGCTCTCTGTCTTGCATGCGTGTAAAGTCAAGCGTGGCTCAGAGTTGCATGTGGACTTTGCACAAACGAAAGCAACTGAGGCTGTGTTTGGTGAGTTGTTGCGTGCCTCAAGAGCGACGCTGGACTCGGGAGGACGGTTACAGTTGGCGGCGTGGCTCTGTCATGCGTATCCCATGACGCGTAGGAGGTTAGAGTTGGTGGGCGGGCTCTGTTGAGCGTATCTCATGGTCTTAGAGTTGGCAGGCGGGCTCTGTCTTGCTTGCGCTCACTTTCTTGCGTGCCTCAGTGTCTTGCTTGTGCTCAGTGTCTTGCATGCCCTTAGTGAATTATATATATAGACTAGCAGAATACCGCTCCAGCCGCGGAGAAGTAGTGTGTTAAAGAAGTTATGAAAAGAAAAGCAAACATTTTAAAAATAACGTAAGATGATTGTTAATGTAATTGTTTTGTCATTGATATGAGTGTTGTTGTCATATCTATCTATTTATATTATATATATATATATATATAGCAAAATACCTGATTATTAGCGAGAAGTAAAAAGAAAAGGAAACATTTTAATAATAACGTAACATGATTGACAATGTAATTGTTTTGTCATTGTCATGAGTGTTGCTGGTATATATATATATATACACATCTATACACATATATATATATATATATACAGTTATATATATACATATACACACATACATATATATACATATACATATATACACATACTGTATATATACACACACACATATATACATACTGTATATACAACATATACATATCTACATATATACTGTATATACACATATATATACAAATCTACATATATATATCTACATATATATATATTAGGTTGGGACTCGATTAAAAAATTTATCCAATTAATTAGAGGCTGTGTAAGAATTAATCTTGATTAATCGATGTAATCGCACACGAAATTTGCCCCAAATCGCAAATGTTTTTTTTTAATTTAAAACAGTTTTAGTGGGTGACAGAATCAAATAATAGACATGGACATGAATATTGTAAACTGAAGCTGTTTTAATTTCTGAAAAAAAAAGCTTTTAAACTGCATTTGAATTCAAAACAGAAACAAAAATATCATCCCTGGTTAAAATTGGGCAGACTTAAAAATAAAGTGGTAGTTTAAGTACTTTAAGTACATTTTCAGAATAGTATTGTCTTTAAATAATAATAACCAAAATTTCAACATAAAGTGCAGTTTTTCTTCTTAAAAAAATAAGTCAGAAACATAAAAGGTAATTTGACCAGCTTACTCTTTAAACTCTGAGTAACATTAGCCAAAATTTTTTTGTACATTAGACTACAACAGTGTGATCATTGAACATTTTATAATTAGAAGTAATTAGAATTACTAACGGTCATGGAAGTCCAATGATCCCCAGTAAGAGCCACAAAGTCCGCTTTCTGTAATGCATCTAAATTTTGCTTGCTTTTCAGTGTGCACAAAACCATGCTTTTATCAAGGCTTTCTCGGGTAGTCGAAATGATCAGTCGAGGAACGCGCTTTATTCCGACTCTAACATTTTGTAGCTGTGATGTGTGCATCAGTGTAATGCATGTACCAGGAAATCATGCATTGACAAAAGTTCCGTTGCTTGGAATTGAAAGTGTGATTAAATGCGTTATTTTTAACGCGCTATGGAGTACATGCATCGAAGCTTCTCAGCTGTGCTTGTGCTAAGAAAGGGAAAATTTTAAAAATAACGTAACATGATTGTCAATATACAGTAATTGTTTTGTGAGTGTTATTGAATGTTGCTGTCATCAAGGATTTGATTATCATTATTTCTTTCAATCAGGCTCGTATGTGTAGGATGTGTTCAAGTTACATTCCGTGTTTGTCAATCGTCAGAAAGATAAGAGGTTTCATTCATCGATTAGTTCCTTACTGCATCAATAAACAGCTCGTCTTCCTTTTATCTGTGATGTGACAAACTGCATGCACGGGTTTTTTTTACACTGTCTTTATTTAGCAGGACATTCACTTTTCCACCGTGTGCTTTGTTTCCGCAGTAGCTGCACTTATGAATATGATTGTATGTATAAGACGCTTCATATTTTTTTGCTGCCTTCTCAATTGTGTAATTCGGTTTTTGTTCAGCACTCTTTGGAACTGTTGCTTTTTGTCTGCGCATTGCGCCAGTTCACGTGAGCAGCTTGGTGTTCTTGCATCGAAGGTTCCCAGCTGTACTGGTGCCATCTCGTGTAATGTCAGCTAAGACCCGCACTTAAAAGTTTCTCTCGCAGTTTCAATGAGTTTGTGCCAAACACCACCCTGACCATCTCATCTTCCTCTGCATAAGCGCAGTCCTTCACCCGTGAACATTTACCGGCAGTGTTTGTATTGGATTGCCGCTGATGGACGGCCTTATATGGGCAGGCACTAAATTACAAACGCTAGTGGCAGCCTGTCTATGAACTTAATTTAATATAAACTTACGGTTCACTGCTTTGTTTCCGCAGTAGCTGTACTTATGAATATGCTTGTATGCATCATTTGCTTCATAATGTTTTTCTGCCTTCTCAATTGTGAAATGGCGTTTTGTGCTCATCGCTGTTTGGAGTTCTTCCTTGTTGTCTACGCTTACGTAGGAGGCGTGATGATGTCACACGAAACTCCGCCCCCCCACGGCCATCTCCAACTCAAGACTCCATTACATTATATGGAGGGAAAAATAGCTTCCAGTTATGACCCTTATGCGTAGAATTTCGAAATGAAACCTGCCCAACTTTTGTAAGTAAGCTGTAAGGAATAAGCCTGCCAAATTTCAGCCTTCTACCTACACGGGAAGTTGGAGAATTAGTGATGAGTCAGTGAGTGAGTGAGTGAGTGAGTGAGTGAGTGAGGGCTTTGCCTTTTATTAGTATAGATAATGAACTTTAAAGACAAGAAAGACATAAATGTTTTAAAATAAACACTACAAACATCACAAACCTGTGCCAAATGAGAATGGTCAGTCATACCGTTACATCCTATTACATTTGCTGAACAAACAGGCCATAGCCTAATATTACTTGATTGTTTACCTCTTTTGTAGGTCGCTTTGAATAAAAGTGTCTGCTAAGCAAACAAATGTAAATTTAATCTTCAAAAGAATTCACAATTAAGTCTTTGTGAGCGGGTGTCTATTTAAGTATTTTTCCATTCTTGTCAACCTAATTGACAATTTTTGCCAGGCTTTCCTGTCAATTATATATTTGAAGTTTTGTTTAATCTTCTTCCCATTTTGCCTTTGACTTTCCCAAAAATAGGTGCCAATCATACTGTAGGTAGCCTTATTTTCTAATTGTGTTTCATTTCTCATTTTTATAGATGGATAGAATTTTATATGTCCCAAAGGGGGAGATTTGGATTTTTACAGAAGCTCTTTAAATAAATAAATACACACACATGCACACACACAAAAACACTATGGTCTAAACACACACCATAAAGCCTAAAAGAAAGAACACTTCTAACTTAGCAGTCCCATTTAGGTATCATGCAGACATATTGCTTTTGGTATAAAGGAGCCCCAGTTGCATTGGTTGACACACTTCCCTGAATAATTTGTTGGCTGAAAGTCCTTTGTGTTTGTAAGTCAGATAGAGGATATGCAGAAATGTTCATAATGACACTAACTTTTGTTTAACCACAGTAGAGGAAATCGCACTGGCCATCACAGAGTTATAGAAGATGTGAAGAATGTCGCTCTCACATTAAAGGAATGCAGTCTCCTAAGGAAAAGAGCCTGCTCTTCCCTTTCTTTTATAGTTTTTCTGTGTTCCTAGACCAGTCCAACTTGTCATTAAAGTGGACTCCCAAGTACTTGTATGAGTGGACCACATCTACATCTATTCTTTGAATAGTGACAGACATAGAGGCTCTTTGGTCAATAACCAATTCCTTGGGTTTGCTGATGTTAAGACAAACACAATTACTATTTCTCGTCCCCTTTATCAATACATCCCATAAGTGCAGAATCATCTGAGAATTTCTGCAAGTGATTATATGACAGATATCCTAGTTTTACCTTGGACTGTGAATCCATTTAGTAAAATTACACAGAACACAAAATAAAATACTTACCATGTAAAGATGGTCTGTATTGGGACTTGTGACAGAAATATCTTTATCCTATAAAAGTTAAGATGCAGATAGCTTAGTAATAGTAGGTGGAAACTGTAGTCCACACCACAGACTTCCTTAAACTATGACCTCTGGGATAATGTTTTAGATTATAGAACAAAATGCATGCAAAATGTATTGATTAAGGCAAAAGGTTATATTCAGACAATATAAATAACATTTCTGCTGTGCACAAAGAGTGAACTAGCTGAAGTAGCTCAAGTAGGACCAATCTCAGTTAGTCCAAACTGATATAAGTAAGAAGGAGTAAAAGGATTGCTAAGGAGACTCACCAACTTTTTGGTGTTATGCACATTTTCATAATTTACAGATGTGTTCTCTGATGCACAGCATCAAGATGTTCACAGAATCCATCCCAAAAACAAAAATACAGAGTTAGCATAAATCGTAATTTCTGATTTAACTAATACTATGGTCAAAATAAGTAAATAAAATTAATACAATTAGTGACAATGAGTACATGTAGGACAAAATATTACAAAAAATAAGCAAAACAGGAAAATTATTATCTCTGTAGGCATATCTGTTAAGTTTTTAAAGCCTGGTGACTTTCTTTTGTTTGGCTCTCTTATGGCTAACAACAAATATGGTCATTTCTATAATGGTCTGCTAGCTCTTTTCTAAATGTAGAATAAGAAACAAAGACCAAGTAATTATACAATGAAGTCAGCCATAAGTAAAATGATTCACTAATTGTGAAACTGGTTGAAAAAATTGAGCCATGTGGTGTCCCCAGGATTAGACCCACTACATTAGGCATCAAACATATGCTGTGGAAGTAATGCATGTACATACTGTTCTCTTTAAGTAAACAAGGCCGAAACATTTGGTCGTGTTACATAATGGAAAACATTCTTCAGGTATTTTAATATTTAAATATTTATGGATAATTTGAATGCTTTATTATAATATCAAACAAGACTCAGAACCATGAGGTAATGGTTAACTTGTACAAGCTTGTGGACATTGGAAAATTCATGTAGTCATATAGAAAGCCATTTATTGTTATCTCTGTGCATTGATAACAAAGGAATAAATCCTTTTATTCTTTGTTTAAAAACTGAACTATTTGGACTGTTTGAGTTTGTAATGTAATTTTGTTTTTCATTACACCTTGTTCTTAACTAGGCATTTCTACAGCCATTACTGGTACTTTTATATGAAGCTCAACTGGAATAAAAGTTTCTAATGAATGAAAAAATACAATTTCTTTCAGAGAAGAAGAATCATATTCCTGATCATTCTACTGTATCATCAGCCTTTTAAACAAATAAATTGGTGAAGCAAACTTACATATAAAAGAGGTCATTGATTACTCTTTGCTTTAGTGCCTGGTATTAACAGCATGTTTTAATTTTATCTTAACAGAAAGTGTCAAAATTATTGTTCATTGAGTTTTTTTAAGTGAAGTATTTGTGACAGTGTGCAAAATGTCATAGCTTAAAATTGGTCCCCTTCTTTAAATGTTAGTATGTGTCTTGTGGTAGGTCATACTTTATATTATCAGCTCTTTGTGGGATGTAAGAAGCACATCTTAAAATTGCTAACTTGAGCAGCAAGTAAAAACGGACTGACAAGAGAAAAGACAGAAGGGATTCAGTTGCTTTGTTTGTAAATGTGACTTATTAGAGTGGGAAACTGAATGTCTTACACAAAATGATACACTTTAACATCAAATCTCCATGAGGCTGCAGTATATCATCAAGACGTCATTACCTTAGGTCCTCAGTTATAATGTGTGTTACTAAGAAAAGAGTTTTATTTACATTTTTAACATTTTCAAACAAACTGAAATGCAGGCATTAATATATTGCAGCATGTTAGGTGTTAACTACAGCGTTGTATTATTCCAGAAATAAATCTCTTTAAATAATAATACACTTTATTAACTAAAATACAAATTGCAGCCATTTTAAGTACATCAGTACTTATTTTAAACACAATAGCTCTGTTCAATGTGGCAGTTTACATGTTGGCAAGGAGAATAGGTTGGCATAAAACAAGGAGGGCTCAAGGCAAACATGGATGAGCATACACTGCCACTGATGATGCATGTTGTCACATTTATTTACAGAGTGCTCTAGGAGTAATTACTTCATGGGAATGAAAGTAAAATGAAAACCTTGGGGTTATGGGAAAATAAGCCCCTGCATGGAATCATAAGTTATAAGTGGCTGCTGAATATTATGGAGTTTTCAAACTTGGTGTCAAAATCATTACAGCCTAGACTGTGAGTTTCATTAATTCATTAATGTTTTATTTGACACAATCACCACCATTTTGTGCCTTGTTTGCCTAGAAGTGTGTTTGCTAATTGGTGGTTTCTTGTATCATTGATGGTAACTGTCTTAAGATTCTGGACTGCTGAACAAATCTTTTGCAATACTAACTAGTGTTTTTCAAAGGATTTAGGATTTTGCTTTCTTTTGCTTTGTATTTTGACTTCAAGTTTTCCTGATGTTATGGGCTTTGGTATTCTGGTTCAGTGGGCTTCCTTGGTTCTGGTGTTTATCTGCCTAAAATTGTCTCAAAATATACTACCTTTCCTTTGGCAGTGCACTTTGAAGCCAAAGAGCTATCAAGGGAAACTGGTCCTTTAATGGCAAGAGACAATTCTAGAAAGATGGTATTGGGACTTACAGAGGGTATTCCTATATCCATGGGGACAAGCCCAGTGGTAGGACCAAGGTGAGGTTTAATGGCTATTCATTGCTAGCGGTTTATTCAATCATGAGATGATTTATGCAAGGGCTTACTGTCAGGTGGAGAAATGCTGGAGGTGAAGATGGTGTTATGTAAATTACTTTTAAGTGAAAGAGTGGGTTAGTCACCCACCATGTTCACATGAACAAATCACATTCAGGTAGGGCCAGAGAGCCTGCAAGTTTTAGTTTCCTTACTAAAGTCTGTAATTTGTGATCTCTGTGGATAAATCCCAAACATTGGTTTGTTCGTCTTTTCTTTTGTTTATATATTTTCCTTCATTGGAATCAGGCTGCATGGAAGGGTTGCAAATAGAGCACACCCTCCTGTTATATTGTGGATAATCTATCCATATTAAGTTCATTCAACTTGATGTGTACAGTATACAAGCAGTGAAATCAAATCTGAATCCTTGATACACAGAGAAGAAAACTTATGAAGAAATCTACAAGACGGAAAATAAAATATCAGTTATACAAATCAGGGCACAGTTGTACTTAACAACAGATCACATAACATCATTAGATACTACTAGAGTGTGAAATAGACCGTGAGGTACTGAACTGCGAGCCCTGGATAGATACACACCGCTTTTGTCTGGTTTGCTCTCTGAAATTCTCCACAAATTGCACTCCTCCTGAGACATAAACACACTGTCATTACATCAGCAGACTGTTCATTACACAGGACACAGCTATCCAATGTGCTTCAACTTCTGGACACACTCAGCGGCTACATTAGACTTTGTTAAGCCTGACCATATTGTGACTAGCCTGTCACCAAATATTAATAAAATAGAATATCAACTGAGTCTGTCTCTTATGAAAGACATTTGTTTCTGAGATACATTATTAAAATTCAACATTAAAAATGCTTTATCAAGCACACATGTATTGGTTTTCAATGAAAACAAAGGGGTTGTGTCATTTTCACACATACCAGTTACACCCAGAAAAACGCGTTTTACAACATTAAAATAGACGGCGAGATGGGGAAAATAACTGGTTATACTCACCTGATGAATTTTACAAAGAGAGTTGTGATCACTGAAATGCAAACGCCACCTAGAAATGAACCGATGATCGCTGCTGCTAGTTGTTCTGTTGTCCAAGAGTAATCTGTTCTTGGTAAGGGCCTATTAAAGTAATTAGAAAAGATCTTGGTTTCTAAACTGAAGTGCCTTCTGCTCATGGTTTCAGATTTTTAATTTAATTATAAAGAGTCTTTAAAGTCAGTCATCGATAGAAGAAATCTGAAATTGACAAAGAAAGACAAATCTAATGGATGTCTGGTTGAACTGTTCATTCTTGTCACCAGAGTCCAACATCGAGCAAATCTAGCTTAGGTCACAAACAGTCAAAAGTGCAGTGCTGTAAACTAAGCGTGGGTTTTCTCATGGTCATTTATATATTGAGTAAATGTTGCATAGTGCTGCAGAATTGGTGGGGACCTGCAAAGTCCTGAGAATATAAAAATATTACTGATGACACGTATGGAGAGTGTGGTCTCAAAATGAACACCTGTAAGCATCAACATGTAGAAACACCTAAAACATGCAAGCCTAGTGTTCAAATGAACAAAAGTTCCACCTGAGTCTAAGATACAAAGGGAAATTAATCAATGCTTCCATTGCCAGGTGTTGAACCCTATAAAGTTTATTTGTTATAAATTCTTTAATAGAAGTTCTGGGACACCCTCTTGGACTAAGTTTTTATTCTATAAAGTTGTCATAATATCAGTTCAAAGATAAGACACCTTGCATACTTTTTATTGCTTACACTGACATCTTGAAACTTAAAGAAAGAAAAATAAGACAATTAATCCATCCATTTGTATGCAAACAACATGTGGACTTGTTTTCAAATAGCACAACTCGGACGTATCTGAGCTTCTTCCTGTAAACAAATTTAAACCAAGTTCAAAACTGGACATAAACTCTCACACAGGTTTGAACGGACCTGGAGTCTTTAACTTGGCAGGTCTTCACAGGTAGGAATACAAACTAGACAAAATATACTTGGACATTTCAAAGTATACTCCCTCTAGGAAGATTTAGATTCATCAGCAAAAGCAGCAGGTGTGTGAAGTATGAAGAATCTCTCGTTCAAACATGCTGAGTATGCAGATCCTATAAAGAAGGCAGCCCAGTCCGAATTGAAAAAGATTCAAGGTCTTTAAAACAGAAATGCTTCCTACTGCATCACCATGCAACCTTTGCAGTGCATAAAGTCCTCAGTTCAGGTTGATATCCATAGAATACAACAGTAAAAAAGTATTTAAATAAAAACAATAACAGTTCAAATATTTTTAACCAACCTGTAGTAAGCAACGTACAGTATAAGCTTACTGCATTATATGTCTCAATTCAGACATTTCTATCTTGTACAAGTTCTCTGCATTGTTATATGGATGTTAAATAACTCTTATCAGACCAATCAGATATGAGAGTCCTTGTTATTTTTCCAATAAAAAGGTTCTATAATATTGCTAGAAAAATATAGCGCTTCCCAAGCACAAAACTGAAAAAAACACTAATCTCAAGACAAAATAATAATAATCTTCAAAGAACCCAGCTGTTTGGAACCTGATTATTAAATGGGATAAGAAAATGAATAAAAATTGAATTTAAAAAAGAAGAGCATAGCTTTAATCACAAGTTTATTTGTGATTGGGTGCTGTAAATTTAAAACAATCTACTTTCATGCTGTAATCATGCTTGGATCATGTCAAGCACTAACAATATCATTTTAAACTTATTTTAACTTCTACCAAATGACACAATTATAAAGGAGGAGGATGTGGTTAGAAGCCCGCGCTGATACAGCACATTGCCGAACCCACCACACGACAAACCAACTCAGGATCAAGATTAGGACCCGAGATTAGCCCTTCAACAGGTGACACTTCAGTACCACACTAGTTCAGATGGAATGATAAATAAATAAATAAAAAGAATGGGTGACCAACACTAATTCACTACTGATCTCACTCACATAGTACAGACCATACCACATGCTATAAGTACCAAAAAGTTAGATCTACAGTAAATATTTTAATTGAAAGGGTGAAAAATAAATAACACAAGATGAAATAAATATCCCTCAAACAATGGCCTTCCCAATACCTAACACATACATGAAGACCGCAAAAGAACAATCTATAATATATATATATATATATATATATATATATATATATATATATATATATATATATATATATATATATATATATATATATATATATAATGCTAAGGTCTGTCCATCTGTTACATTATTACTGACAAAATATTGGAGTTCGAAACCTTGATCTGGGTCTTAAAGATTATATAAACTGATACATTTTGGAAATTAACAAAATGCGGGGTAATGCTGTAGGATTTGATCTCTGTTTCACAGTCCATCTGAGACACCAGAACTATAAAGAGACCTGTACTTAAGGTTAATAAATTACTGGATGTCTACATTAAATAATTTTCTCTTTCCTATGTGGTGGTTTGGATGTGGTCATAGTCTGCTTTTCAACAAATAACCTAAACACTCTCAGTGCACTAATTCAAATAATACATTTTTTCATAACATACTGTAATAGCCTAGTGCCCTGTCCAGGATTTGTTCCTGCCTTGCACACTACATTACTGGGATAGGCTAAAGCACTCCCTGTGACCCAGTTTAAGAATATGAGGGATAGAAAATGATTTTCATAACAAAAGAGTAATAGAAAATGGATGCATGCAAGAATATCTAGGTGTATATAGGTGTATACAGCTATGTAAACAACAAGCAAAACAAAATGTATGCTAGCTTAGTTTGAAACTTTGTCTCTCCTTTCAAAAAGGCACATAACAGGAATTATATTTCTCATCTTAGTTGGAAGGTACATATCTTATGAAATATGATTTTTCAAGCAATGTGGCCAGAATGAATATGTTCTTTACGCAGTTATTAAGATTTTAGCAAGTGCACCATGGAGGTGATGTTGATTTGCTCAAAGCTAGTCTGCACTGGTTTACTCCCGCGCCCAACAGCTCCTGATGGAAAATGATTAGAATAAAGACAATAAGTTCAAAATTACTCAAAACGTGATCATATGAAACAGAAAAGAAGTTTATGTTTATGGATGTTATCTATCCAGAGAATAAAAAATTGAAAAATACTTTGCCGTACCAGTAGGGTTTACTGAGGCTTACAAGTTTTTTATCCGAGTGATTAAAAATCCTGGGGACCTTGCTTTTACCTATAATAAGGAAGGCTGTATTATCCTTTTTCTATATCTGTTTACTGTTGTAATTCTTCTTTTCCACAAAAATGTCAGATTTCCACTCTTACTACTGCTGTATTTAACACTTTCAATCCTGCCTAAACTACTCCTTCTTACTGCCAAAGCATGTTTCCTATTAGTTCTCTCCCATCATTATTCCAAATGCAAGCATCGTTAGATTTGCTGCTTTAGACTGAAATGAAATTTGATCATTAGAGTCATGCACATTTAAACAATAGAAACAATGGTTGCATACAAACAATGAAACAAATTATTCCCATGATCATTAATTAATATTGTGTTATTTAAGCAAATTTAATAATTCTGTCAAGTTACAAACAAAAGTAAGTAATACATCATGTTAGCAGATATATATATATATATATATATTTTCTATTATATAACATCCAGCTAAGTATTTTAATGCATTCTAGTTAATCATGCTGCTGGAGAACAGTAACATGTTCTTTGGAAATACAAGTCAGAATTTCACTGTAGTCTATACATGTGACAATAGTATTACTATTACTACTACAACAAAATACTTCACATTATAAATGAAAATACACAGATTAAGTGAGCTTAGAAAATGATATGGTATATCAAGCTTAACTGAATTACTCCTCTTATACTAAAATATACAGTTAGACTAGTAGAAATAAATAAAAATAATTTAAATTCTGAACTAGGATGCTGAAATAAATATTGGCCAAAACTCACATTGCATATCAAGACTAAAGGGTTTGCTGGTGCTGTTACTGACATTGTTGTACACGTAGCAGTAGAAGGGCCCATCATCTGATCTCACCACTCCGATATCATCAGGGTTTTCCTATCAACACTCAGGAGAATCCTTTCAGTATCCAACACCTCTGAGCTGCCATTGAACCACTGGTAGGAGACATCTGACCCAGAGGCCATGCAGGTCAAAGTCACTGTGCCATTGAAATGAATCTTGGGTACAGAAACTGGATCTGTAGAGGAAGGATACAACAAATTGTAAACAGTGATATTATCAAGCAAAAATATGATCATTCATTTACAGGCAATTCAATAGTTACAGGAAGGTATAGACATTAAGATTTTAGTAAAGAATCAGTACTATTGTCAGAAACCTATATACACAAATTAAATAAAAATTAAGTAAATCAGTAAGTGTAATAAGTTTTGTGCAACACAATGTTTAAGTACCTAACATATTAGGCCCACAATTAGCTAGCAGTCAGTGAAGAATTTGGAGTTTAGTAGGTACAGGGCCAACAGTAGGTTATTGTTCCTTTTTTGGCTAAAATACATTTTTCCTTACTCTTCCTACTCATTTTTGGTGTTTTAACTTCAAAGAAACATTTGGAACTGTGTTTTAAATTGCATATTTTGATTTGGCTGTTTTTAAATAGGGAAGCATGGTGGCGCACTGGTAGTGCTGCTGACTCGCAATAAGGAGACCTGGGTTTGCTTCAGTACTACCTGCATGGAGTTTGCATGTTCTCCCCGTGTTTGCATGGGTTTCCTCCAGGTGCTCGGTTTCCTCCCACAGTCCAAAGACATGCAGGTTAGGTGCATTGCCGATTCTAGATTGCACCTAGTGTGTGCTTGGTGTGTGGGTGTGTGTGCCTGTGGTGGCTGGCGCCTGCCTGGGGTTTGTTCCTGCCTTGGCTCCAGCAGACCCCTTGACCCTGTGTTAGGATACAGCAGGTTGGATGACGACACTGACTGACTGTTTTTAAATATCCACAAGAACAATTTTGTTTTTCACTGCCGTCACTATTTTGTTCACTTTTGCCACAAGATAGTGATTTATTGCCAGAGAAAATGTCCTGAAAATTGCTTTGTATGTCAGCACCACACCAGCTTTTAAGTCAGACAAGATTGTGGATAAAACACTAAACGATATATAAACACATATGTACACATACAAACATATGGATCGCTTAAAAGCCCTGTTGCCTTCAAGTTCCAGAGCAGAACTGAGCACCTTAACTAAGGTATGCTGAGAACATTATGGACTAGAAGGGCCTGCCCAAGAAAACAGGCTAGTAGTGCCAGACAAAAAGAAATTTAACTTATTTCAAAAAGAAATATTTTCTCTAGGTAAGAAATTATACTCAGAATACTACTGGAAATTGGAAAATATTTGATTATGATGACCAAGTTTGCTATAAGTGTTTTAACAATACTTTAAATTGTTCAGATGAGTTTGCTAATTATTTAAATTTTGCACAATATCTTTATGTGCTGGGAGATGGGGCAGTGTCATTAAAAGAAATATTTAATTTTTACATGTTGTTGAGCAGGGAGGCCACACATTAGGAGAGCATACATCCTGATTTTAAGCAGTGAACTTTCATTCCATCCAGGGTCTTGTCAGTCCCAGCAAGCATACAGCACAAGGCAGGACCAATCTCTGGACGGGTGCCAGCTCATCATTACCGCAACTGTGTCCCTACATTTTTAAGTATTAACAATATACATTATTTAAATGAAGTTAAAAATCTGTTTAATGTAATATACATACTTAAAGCATTTCATGTTAAAATGATATCAAGTATACATCCAAGTATTCTAACCGCACAGAGCTCAAAGAGGATAGCTCTTGGAAATCTAAATTGACCTAGAAGCCAGTCATCATCATCTGTAAATACACACTCTCTTCTACTGAATTGAATTGAATTCTTTTATTGTTATTGTAGGTACAATGAGGTTGAATATTCATATCCTCCATAATCTTATCTATACTAATAAAAGGCAAAGCCCTCACTGACTCACTCACTCACTGACTGACTCATCACTAATTCAACTTCCCGTGTAGGTGGAAGGTTGAAATTTGGCAGGCTCATTCCTTACAGTTTACTTACAAAAGTTAGGCAGGTTTCATTTCGAAATTCTATGCGTAACGGTCATAACTGGAACCTACTTTCATCCATATATACGGCCATAGCCATAGCCTGCAGCTCGGTCGCCGTGTGAGGCGGAGTTGCGTCCCGCATCATCACGCCTCCCACGTATTGAGTGCCTGCTCATATAAGGTAAATATTCGGGTGAAGGACTAGCAGCTCACATGAACTGACTGTGAACGCAGTATGTAGAGAACAAGGAAGAGCTCCAAAGAGCTGAACAAAAACGCATTACACAATTGAGAAGGCAGCAAAAGAATATGAAGCGAGTGACGATACAAACATATTCATGAGTGCAGCTATTTGAAACAAAGCACGGTGTAAACCAAAAGTTTAAATTAAGTTCATAGACAGGCTGCGCTGGCGTTTGTCATGCCCACAACGAATACGATATTCGCAGATACAAGTTTAATGAGAAGACGCAGGGTTTAAACAAGACTTTTGATCACTTTGTAACAGAGTTAAAATTGCTGTAACGGAATTTAAATTGCTGGTATGCCAGGTCTGAGCTAACATTAAATAAAGCCGTGAACATTGCGAGATCGCGACGAGATAGCACAAGCACAGCTGAGAAGCTTCGATGCATGTACTCCGAGCGCTCACGGAACTGACTTTGCAGGACTGGGCAAGGTTAAATTAAGTTCATAGACATGCTACCGCTAAATATTCGCAGGTATTTCCACAACTTAATACCGGGAATGCCTGTTAAACATCTTAGATTCACGAAGTACCGATTTGGGTAGTGAACACTTCAATGAATGAAACCTGTTATCTTTACAACGGTTGATAAACATGGAATATAACTTGAACACAACACATCCTCCAAATACGAACCTGATTGAAAGAAATAATGATAATCAAATCCTTGATGACAGCAATACTTATAACAGTGACAAAACTATTACATTGGTGTATATATATATTGTGGACTTGAACCCGGACACAGACAGACGGAAATCGTTGGATCCACCAAACACTGTTTATTTACAAATATTTACAAATTAGTGCACTTCTCAGTGCCTCCCTAACCCTAACCCCCAAAGTCCAGGGCACACAGTCCAACTGCCTTCTGGCGCCTCCAGTCCTCTCTCCAGCTCTCTCCAGCGCCCCTTAAATAGGAACCCGGATGAGCTCCAGCTGCTTCCCGCACTCCTCCATAGAGCCGCCCCAGTGTGGTGGAAGTGCTGGGCTCCAGGGATATTTAGGCACCGGGCGTCTAATCCCCAGTCCATGTGACTCTCAATCACTTCGGGTCAGGTACAAGTTCTTTTCTTCACAAGCACACGTGGACAAGAGGAATGCGTGCTTCCGGGCGTAGGGAAAATATCTATTATTCCTCCCTGCATCGTCCCCTAGTGGCCCCCATGGCATCCAGCAGGGCTGCGCACTAAATTGTCCATGATGCCCTGCTGGTCATCTGGGGACCTCCATGCTGCAAGGAGGGCTCCACCTGGCGGCTTGGGGTATTGGCGGGATAAACGGCCGCCATCCACCACAATATATATGTAGATATGTATATATATATGTAGATATGTATATGTATATATATGTATAAATGTGTGTGTGTCTGTCCGGTGCAGCAGCAAGTGGCAGCCATTCCAGCAGCTCCGTGTATGACTTTTTACCTTTTTTTCTATTTTTCTATTTTCTCTATTTCACTGATCACTTCTACCACTTTCTTTTATGTGGAATCGCTCTCTGGACACTTTTTACTATTTTTACTACTTGACATGGATTTTTACACGCCGAGACTCACCTATTCAAATAGTCAACTTAAAGCACTGAGAAGAAATGCCCACGCCGGTGTTTCCCTACTTACCTGACGAGGTAAGAAGATGATATCGGGCAGCCGAGCAGGCAAAGATAAAAGATAAGATAAAAGCCAAGCAGCTTGAGAGAAAATGGCGTTATAAACCGTCGGTCCCTTCTGTGATCCTGGGAAATGTGAACTCACTACCAAATAAGATCAACGAACTGGCTGTGCTGGTGAAAATGTCAGAACCTACAGAGAATGCAGCTTGCTGTGTTTTAGTGAAACGTGGCTAACAACTACCATCCTAGATACTAACATGGAGCTACCCGGGTTTAGCACAGTTAGAGCGGACAGAGACGCAAATACCAGCAGGAAGAAGAAAGGAGGAGGACTCGCTCTCTATGTCAATACAAAGTGGTGCAACTCAGGACATGTAAACATTAAAATCTCCACTTGTTGCAGGGACATCGAACTGTTGGCCGTAAGTCTGCGTCCCTATTACTGGCCCAGAGAGTTTGGACACGCCATTGTTCTTATTGTTTACATCCCCTGGTGCGAACGGAGATAGTGAGTGACATCATCCATTCCGCAGTTGCTAAGTTACAAATGCAGCACCCTGAGGCGCTTGTGCTAATCTCTGGAGACTTTAACCATGTAACGCTAAATAAAACATTACCTGCCTACCTGAAGGACTCTGAGATGGTGAGAAATATGATTCTCTGGTCTGATGAGATCAAGATAGAACTTTTGGCCTTAATTCTAAGCGGTA